>NW_019396203.1:234251-321492 GCF_000591075.1 Eurytemora carolleeae
GGGGTCCAAAAATTGTTTACTTTGACGGACCCAAAGACATTGTTACAATTTTTGTTTCCCCCCCGTTCTATCAATTTTGTACATAACCGGCGGTAATTTCCTAATATACGATTTTTTGACCCCCCCCCTTCCTATCAATTTTGTACATGGATTTCACATGTAACACTCACCCGGACCAAATATAACGCCCGGTCTGGATTTAACGCTACAGCGGGATATAATGATCCTCCCCTCTTATGACGTTTTGTCGTTTTTTTCTGTCACTTTCATTTGTTGGATTTAATGATCCTCTCCTCTTAATACGTATAACTGAAAACGCTAACGTTTTAACGTTTTTTTGTATTTTGAATTGTATCAATTTTTACATCTTCCTGACAAAAGTGAATTGTAGATTTATATAGGAATTTTTACCAGGAACACTGCACCCATATTTTAGTTCAAAAGTCAAAACAAAACTGTACTACAGTTTCTAAACAGAATTTACAAGGCTGAATATTTTTAAATGAAAATGATTTTTGAAGATCTAAAGGGGAAAATGAAAAATTAGACATGTAAAGGCAAGATATTTTCATCTTGTTTCATACTTTTATCCAAAAATTTATTCTTTTTTCCCTAAAATCAGTTATTTACCGCAATTCAGGGAATNAAGAGGAGGGGGGTTAATGATTTATAGAAAAATATCCACCCCTGAGAATTTTAGCAATATCAGTGCTGTTTAGTTTGTTTGTACTCCCCCAAGAAACTAGTACACTATTTGAATCTCGTAACAGTGTTCTTTGTGAATCTTCCTAACCTCTGATATTTTCTTTCATTTTTCATATAGCCCCCCCCCCCCTTCACACAACGGTTAGACAGACAGCCCACGGCTAGACGGTATAAGATGACCTGCGCTGTTCAGGCGCTGGATATGATCCTTGACCTGGAACCTGACGATGAGCTGGAGGATAACCCAAACCAGTCCGATCTCATTGAGCAGGCAGCAGAGATGCTCTACGGTCTTATCCATGCAAGGTATAGAGGTAGCTCTGAGAACCTGGAACAATTGATCAGCATTGCCATTTTTTTGTTTCAGGGTTTTGAAGGTTTTTCAACCCTTTTTATTACATCAAAAGTAAAGCTCTTGATATGGGTTCTTAAAATTGGGGGGNTTTCCTGGCTTCTTTGTTTAAAAGGGAAACCTCTGAACAGTATTCTTTGTTAAGATATATCCTAACTAACAGAGGGATTGCGCAGATGATCGAGAAATATCAAGCTGGAGATTTTGGACACTGTCCTAGGTATAGTTTAAATATTCCTAAAGGGAGTGACCGGCAATGTATGTTGAACTGAGATTGCAGTATTATGGGGAAATTTTTTAGGATTCATTTGAGAACAATCATACGTTTTTACAGTGCATATTTGTTCAGCAAGGGTGTAAATTCAAAAGTTAAAATCCTCATTGGTTGTTCATTTTGGAGGGATGATTTTGAGAATTGGTTTATTTAAATTATTCAAAAACGACAAAGCTAAATGTAACAAAATTTCTACAGTTAACTTATTAGATCTTTATATTGCTTTTCTTATTCTTAATGAATATGTTTGCAGATTTCTACAAATTCTTCTATTGTCGTCCATTAAAAATTCTAGGAAATCTACAGAAAATGATTTTGAACATTTAGACATTACAGAATCCAATAACTGAATATGATTACTTATTTCGATGATAAAAGTTAATTTTTATTTTCTCAACCTGTTCCTGAAACAACTGCGCCAATTCCTGCCATGAAAATACGCCAAATAGAATATTAAACCGGTTTTTTGAACTCAACTCTGTAGAAAATAATATGCAGCTTGAATCCGGAAGCTCAGAGCTGAAAACTTTAGAATGGTGGATATCGGGATTAATGCTTAATCCACTCTTTTTCTTAATCTTGAGATTAAATATTGCTTGTTCTCCTCTCATTTTTAATCTCCAGATTAATTATCCGATCAGGATTAAGGATATCCCATTCTAAAGTTTTCAGCTCAGGCCGTAAATAAGGCCGAGATTTAAGACCCGAGCTGTATTTTCCCGAATTTTCTAAATCGCGGGCTCTGATAAATTGTAGTCATTGAAAAAGTTAAACAACCGATTCTCAAAATTCTCTCTCCAAAATGGAAAATCTATGACAATTTTAGAGATTAAATTTGCGTTCTTTGCATATGATTAAATATTTCTCAATAATACTGCAATCTCAGTTCAACTAACATATAATGCCGGTTACTCCCTGTAAAGATTCGGATCCATGGATTTTTTTTCACAGCACAAGCAAGAATAGGGCTGATATTTGTAAATTCCAAAAATCAAACTGACGTTGTTTCCATGGGATTCCAAGACACTTATGAGAATATTATGCTTAAAACAGGAAACTATTCCGACATATACAAATAATTTTGTTTCCAGGGTATACTGTGAAAACCAACCGATGCTCCCAATTGGATTATCAGATGTTCCAGGAGAAGCAATGGTTAAACTATACTGTCCCAAATGTATGGATGTTTACACACCCAAGTCATCAAGGTAACTTGGTTTTCCCACCTTTTGACCAACATTATCGACCTAAGATTCACCCAACAGAGGGAAGTTAAGTTACTTAACGTCCCTTGGGACAGTTATGGAACATAACCACCCGTTCCGCGAAGTTTACGACTGTCCATTTTCATCTTAAAAGACGATAAAGTTTTGAAAAACTACTTTTCGGGAAATTACAAATTTACTTAACCACGGGTTCCCTCGACCAATTTAGCCTACAAACATCACTTGCTGCACTATGGATGTTAAGTAGGCAAAATTGGTCTTGGGAACCCTTGGTAAAATAAAATTGCCTTAACTTCCATGGAACGTAGTTGTAAATATTCATTATTGCTAAATATAGGCTCCTCACAATTATTAATTAGAGGGATGGAGGTGGGGGGGGCCTGGCCCCCAGCCTGTCCCAGCCGCGGCGCTCGGCCTCCTAGCCGCAGCGCTCGGACCAGAAATTTTTCTTAATCTAACTTAACCCTAAAATATTACAAAATTACTTAGAATTATATACATGTTATACATATGAGATCCATGAAAATATTGATATGAGGGGGGGGGGGTCCAAAAATCGTTCTCTAGCACAGACTTCTATCGAAATTTTTCGCCGTTATAGAAAAATTACCTTGTTTTGTGTATATAAGTCATAGAAAAGTTCAAATTTTAGCACCCCCCCCCCTTCTCCCAGGGTTGGGGAGGGGGTTATTGAAAACATTTCATCTGCTAGAATGCCATGTTTTGAAATGTTTGAATCATAAATTGATTAATAAATGTTGTCAGCTTACTTTACTGTCATTACTGAATTTACTTTACTTTAAAATTAAAACATGAAAATTGTGTCATTTATCAAATATTTACGATTTCCACATAAATAAATGATGCTCTATGTAAAATATTAAAATCAAAATGTACGTGTCTTTGATATATATATATATAAAGTTTACTTTGTTGTTTTTGTATTTTTTTATCAATAAAAAGATTTGAATAATAATTAATTGATTTTCTTTAAATGAAGGGTCACTTTAGGTTGCGGGAATATAACCTTAATCTCAATAATAAGAAATTATTCGCTTTAATGTAGTTGTTGTTTTCAGTTATGAGACAGTTTGCTTAACAGTGTGGATTATTCCTCTCTAGTTTTCCTATACAGTCAATACGTCTGCTAAGCGGAAAATGTCAAGCTCGGAGGAAGTGAGTTGGATCTCTTGGTTCTGCGGACTCCGGGGGAATGAGTTTTTCTGCGAGGTGGATGAGGATTATATCCAGGTATGTCAGGAGACACGACAGTTTGCTCGCAAACCGTTACATTAGAAATCTCAATCTTCATATAATAGCGTGTTATGTTAAATTTTTCTTTGTGTTAATCTTAACCATTAGATGTTGCCAGACGCGCTAATGTAAATGATTTAAAGCAAATGATCGTAGTTCAGATGCATTTTTTACAGAAATCTTCGGTTTCAAATCAATTATGGAGGGTGTGTGGCCCTGGCCGGTCAATTTATTTTCTATTTTTCTCATCTTTATTAACGCTCTATGCAATTCAAATTAGGGTGAAACACGAATGGGGTCAAAATAATTTGGGTGTGTATGTTCTTTGGTTGATATGACCCAATATGAGCAATTTGGGATCATTTTAGGTTGATCGGAACATTGCATAAATTGGAAATTGTTTTCGGTTTTTCGGCAAAATCTAGATTTTGATAAAGTCCGATTCCAAATTGTTTTTTACGGCCACAATGGAGGCTGCATGCAAAATTTCAGCCTTTTATCTTAATTTTTAATTTCCACCTAAGTGTTCGTGTCACCCTAAATTGATTTTGTTTACGTTTCTCATAGTTTTATAGACATTTTTTTCTAAACGATTGATAATGAATTATTTCTGATTTCTTGTACACATTTAGGATAAATTCAACCTGACCGGCCTAAACGAGCAGGTTCCCCACTACAGACAGGTAGGACCTAAGGTTTATATCTCATTTTATTTATTTATTTTTAGACGATTTTCGTCATAATTCGTAACACGTTGTGAATATTTACCTTTCGTGGTCTTAACGCTTATTAAAAAAACATACTTATTGCATGATATAAAACATCTTTTGGGGTTTGAAACTGAGAAGTAATTTAAGATTTAAGCTGAGGCTAAACTTAAGTCTTAAAGAGTGGGGTTTAGGAGAAAATTTATATTTGCTTTCCCTTGTCATTTTCATATTTTACAACATAAGTTAATTTGCTTCCCTGACTTGCCCCAATTCAACAATAAAGTCTACATCTTTACAACTCAATGTCACACACCTCTGATATTTCAAACTAGGCATTCTGTTAGATCAAATAATCTAAGCTTGAAAGGTTTACATCATCAAGTTGCAAAAATATTGGGATTAGAAAATTTGAGTCGGTGACAATAACTCATTTCCTTTTTTCCCTTGTACATAACTGATTATTCCCTTTATTCCCTTGTACATAACTGTTTATTCCCTTGTACATAACTCTGTCTAATTCCAACCTTAACCCTTTAAATTTTCTAATAGCATGTTACATTTTTGTCGTTTTAATCTTTTTCACTTTCATTTGTGGAATATTATCCTCCGGCTCCTCTTTTAACGTTTTTTCGTTTTTTTTTACTTTCATTTGCGGTGTCACGTTAAATAAGGCCCGGGCGTTATATTTGGTCCGGGTGAGTGATACATGTGAAATCCATGTACAAAATTGATAGGAGGGGGAAGGGGGTCAAAAAATCTTANAATTGTTGTGAAAGTTACCATCAAACAAGCTTGCCGTTTTCCATACTTGAAGTTTCAAAAAATAAAGTCCTGGTTCATTTTCAGGCACCACCACACAGACGGAGGATACTTTGGTACTGGGTTCCCCCACATGCTGTTCATGGTGCACCCTGAGTATAGACCCAAACGTCCGGCGAACCAGGTGAATTCTTCAAACCGGTTTTCAAGATCATTTATTGTTTGCGTAGATCCGACTTCTAAATCCGTGTTAAAAAGGATTCAGTTCCGGAATCCGTCCTGTAGCGGACACATCCGAATCCGGCTATAATATTTTAATTTCTATAAATATCATTTTGTTTTGCCGAGTAATGGTTATTGGTTATATCGCTATTTTTTAACAAACTTTTTTGAAGTTATGTTTTTTCGGTGTTAAGTTTTGGATTACTTAATAATTTTGGATCCGGAACCTCTTATAAAGGCAGCCAGGTAACTAGTGTATAAGTGCTGACTGCAGATCCAGACTGTAAGTACGGATTAAACCCCAGGAGTTAAATAGTTTTTTAAGTTTCATAATTTTTTTTCAGTTTGTTCCTCGTCTCTACGGATTCAAGATTCATCCTTTGGCTTATCAGATCCAACAGCAAGCAGCAGCTAACTTTAAGGTACAAATCCGCCAAATAATTTCTGAGAATGGGACTAAAAAGCTTAATTCAGAATTTCTAACATTTGTTAGGACATGATTTTTCGTTTAAAATATAAAATATACATCGGGAGTTGAAATATAGAAGAATAATTTTGGTCGTATTCATGAACTAACTTCGGTTTCTTTTCAGACTCACGACACTAAACCTGGACGTCGTTAATATCCCCCGGAGCTGAAAACTAATCATCCTTGTATCATCTCGGGTTCAAGTCTCAAGAGCAGTCGAAGAAACTCCCCGGAGAACCTGTAACCTGAAACTTAATCTTGCGCTGAAATCCCATGCAACGCATTTCACCTTCCTAGCAAAAACAGTTATAAAAAGTTTTATCTAAAATACGAACTACGTACACCCCTACTCTCAGTCCCGTAGGAGATTTGTTAAAGGTCAAGATAATCATAGACTTGGATCAAATGATTCGTTTTCATTTTTTTCAAGCTATGTAATGTATAACCTGTTATTTTCCAGATAATCCTACAGAATCCGGCTCCTAGTTGATAGTCCAGATCCTGAGGACCATATCCGGATACTCTAGGACCCGGTTCCTAGTCGCTAGCCCGAATCCTGAACGATGTATCCGGATACTCTATTGGACCCGGTTCCTAATCGCTAGCCCGAATCCTGAACGATGTATCCGGATACTCGAAAGGACCCGGTTCCTAGTCGCTAGCCCAAGTCCTGAACGATGTATCCGGATAACTTTATTTCCATAGTTCCAAGGTTTCTTGTAACTCTCTGTTCCGTTTTCAGCATTAAAACAATTATTATTTGTCCGGGTTTGTGAACAGAGTGTTCTTGAAGCCCTGGAACATATTACTTTACTGTAGCTTCATTAATTAACTTGGAACACCTCAAAGGATGATTTTGTCTAGGTCGGTAATTATAGAAACAATTTTTTTCAAGTGGAACTGAAAGACTGCGCAGCTGCGTAAATCTGTGTGTAAATGATAATTATATGAAGTTTGATGTGTCAAAATAAAAATAAAATAACAACAATTGTTGGCGGTGTAATTATTTCCCTCATTTATTTCAGATCAGAATGAACTCGATAACATTTTTGTCCAGGGTTCATAGGTCCCTTAGAGTACCCTCGAGGTCGACTGGGATTGGAGAGTTGTCAAATAAACAGATTTTAAGCTCACGAAGTTTAAGCTCCGTTGTTAGTTCTTCAAGTTCAGTTCAAGATGAAACGAAGCTGCTGAGAGAACTTAGTGCAAAGATAAGGCATGAGCTTTTTAACTCAAATCGGTGATATTCAACATTGCCAACAAAATTAAACAAATTGGTTTGAAAGTTCATCTGGAATTTACCTTCTAGTTTTCGAAAAGTTCGATTTGTTGGTCAAATCTATAGAACTATGAATTCATGTATTTTTATGTAATCTCAGACGCATTTCGGTTTCCTGGATCCGTCCCTGTGGTAAATATTTACCAAATTATCTGGGGATAAACTAATTGATCTTAAAACAGACTTATGATTTGACTTTGTATAATTGAATTCTCAAAAGGTGCTTAGAATCCGAAACATTTTAGTTCCCTGGATCCGTGTCAGTGGTAAAATATTGACCAAATTATATAAATAAAACATATTGTTTGGTCTCAAAGCATGGGTCTCAGTGTTATGTTTAAATCAAGTTTAAATGATAGAGAGAATAATATTACCTACAATTTTGACAAGAACTTTACTAAAGATATACGAATGAACTGTTATCGGAATATTATGGTGATTACATACGACCTAGAGAAAACGATGCTTGACGTTATCAAACTTATTTTTGTTTGAAGGTTCTCTGGCCCTATCACAATAGCAGAATACATGTCAGAGGTTCTAACCAACCCCATCCAGGTTTTACATTTTTTATTAAAACATAATCAAGTTTTTGATCGTAACGAATCCTATTAATATTATGATCGGAGCCTTGTTGTTTTCATTATTTATCATGACTGAATCCCATTCTGGTTCTGTAATTTATCATGACTGAATCCTATCCCGGTTCTGTTAATTATCATGACTGGATTCTATCCTGGTTCTGTTATTTATCATGACTGAATCCTATCTTGGTTCTGTTATTTATCATGACTGATTCCTATCCTGGTTCTGTTATTTATCATGACTGAATCTTTTCCTGAGACCGAATTTAAAGAATTTGAGCTGCGGCTAAAATTAAAGCCACGGCTCAAAAATTGTTGGTTCCACTTAAAATCCTATTCATTGTTTCAAGATTCATGCTGGCACTCAATTGAAACCGGTTTGTTTCGGATTTAAGACACGGCTCATTCATTTCATTAAATTTGGACACTGGTTCTTTTATTTATCTTGACTAAATTCTATCCTGGTGTTGTTATTTATCATAACGGAATCCTATCCTTGTTCTGATATCTACCATGATAGAATACTATCCTGGTTCTGTTATTTATCATGATAGAATCCTATCCTTGTTCTGTAATTTATCATGGAAATCCTATCCTGGTTCTGTTATTTATCATGACTCAATCCTATTCTGGTTCTATTATTTATCATGAGAGAATCCTATCCTGGTTCTGTTATTTATCAGGACCAAAGCCGTTCATGGTTCTGTTATTTATCAGGACTTCCTATCCTGGTTCTATTATTTATCATGGGAATTCTATCCTGGTCTGTTATTTATCATGATAGAATCCTATCTTGGTCTGTTATTTATCACGATAGAATCCTATCCTGGTCTGTTATTTATCATGATAGAATCCTATCCTGGTTTTGTTATTTATGACTGAAAAGTGAATACTATACTGATTCTACTATTTATCAGGACTGAACTAGCTGAACTTTATACAGGTTCTGCTTTTTTTAATGAGTGTTTTGATATCCAAGTTCAGTCATTATTAATTTTTCGAGTATCTCAAACTTCCATCATATGCAGGTTTGTTTGCAAGGGTCCTATAAAATTAGTAGCTTCAGAGACGACTGAACTCACTAGACAGATTTCATTACATCTATTTTCTTGAATCATGATTCCGTTACAACTTTCAACTTGTTTATTTTAATAATTTTTCATTATTTTACTTTGATTTTACCTTCAGATAGCGATACTAAACGTGTTCCAGGTCGTCACTTAATCCTCAGCTTTTGTTTGAGTTACTCCACCCACTATTTCCAAACAGATTCTAGTACAAGATGTGGTAATGTAGAATTTGTACACTCGCAGTACAGCTGTATTCTTACGTCGCAAGTGTCGACGTTTATGTGTCCGAAAAAAAATTATTAATAATAGTGATAATTAAGTGTTTATCTTACAGTAAAATAAGTGAAATTTTGTTTTCTCTATTTTCTGTTTTTACACTTATTTAATCTTGATGTTTTCCTTATTATATTTGAGTTTGACACTTGTGACGTCATGTATAATTGGTCCATTTCTCTGTTGTCACCTCTTGTACTTGATAATCTATTTGCCTGTACATAACTAACAACTTTTAAATAATACTTTAAACAACAGGGTGTGTACATGAATAAAGACGCATTGGGAGCTGACGGCCATTTTGTAACCTCACCAGAAATAAGGCTTGTTTATGCTCTTTATGCTTAATATATTGAACTAAAGAACTAGATAGAGACCAAAAGATTGCAAGAATAAAAAGAAAACTTTTCGTTTGAGAATGTATTGGACTAGGCTTTTAGGGCGCTTAGCGCCCATCTTCTATTTAAATTGTGAACATGTTCTTTTTGTTAACATTTTAAAACAAAGAAGAAAAAAATTTTGCGGATTTTCAAGAATTTTAATTTTTTACAAAATTAAAAACCTTTAAACACATTTTTTTTAAAATTTTATCATTCATAAACCTTCCCTGTGGTCACGTGATGTCCCACAAAAATTTGGGCCCGATCGGTTCAGCCGTTTTGACGTTATTGGATACAAACAGACAAACAGACAGACAAGCCAAATTTATATATAGATTGTGGTTGCTAAGGAGTAAGGATAAAAATGAAGCCAAACTGTAGTTATTGTGGTTGCTAAGGATAAACATGAAGCTAGATGTTTGGAGAATGTATTGGATTGTGGTTACTAAGGATAAACATGAAGCTAGATGTTTGGAGAATGTATTTTGTTGTGGTTACTATGGATAAAGATGAAGCCAGATGTTTGGAGAATGTATTGGGTTGTGGTTAATAAGGATAAACATGAAGCCAGATGTTTGGAGAATGTATTGGACTGTGGTTACTAAGGATAAACATAAAGCCAGATGTTTGGAGAATGTATTGATTTGTGGTTACTAAGGATAAACATGAAGCCAGATGTTTGGAGAATGTATTTTGTTGTGGTTACTAAGGATAAACATGAAGCCAGATGTTTGGAGAATGTATTGGGTTGTGGTTACTAAGGATAAACATGAAGCCAGATGTTTGGAGAATGTATTGGACTATGGTTACTAAATGAATGGATGAAGATGGGAGAACCAAGACCTATTCAATTGGTTGAGCTGGGACCCGGGAAAGGAACATTAATGAATGATATTTTAAGGTAATGAATTGCTCAATGTTTTGATCTAAATAAAATACTAAAATCACGTTGTTTCAACAAAAATCAATAACTTATTAAAGAGACTGTCAGCTAAATTTTCAGTAATTCATAGATGGGCATGCCCGATTAACAACGGTTCCGTTAAAAACTTTGTCTGATTAAGTACGAATTATAAATCAATGTTTTGAAATTTTGAAATCTGATTTTTTTCAATGGTGGTTTCTCTGCAAAAGTGACTTTTACACGTTTATTCTCGAAAAACAGTTTTGAATCTAGAAAAAGAGAACGTCTTCCATAATATTTATCATACAAAGGTTTCAATTGTTATTCGGGCAAGGACATCTTTGCAGAGAGGGTTGATTAAAATTACGCTCCCAGTCACTGAAAATGTGACTGTGTTTACTGTTTAGAACGATCGGTAAACTAAGACCATCTGAGCTGGAGCATATTTCATTACATCTGGTAGAAATCAGGAACTGGTTTTTAACATCAAATTCCCTTCATAGAATTTTCAAAGATTTTTTTTAACTTCATGGGTGATTTCATGTTTTATTTTTGCTTTATCTATTTACGAGATGACTTGTAACTCATGTCTAATGTGCATATTATTTCAAGAATCTTTTGTTATTTAAGTTAGAAGGTTAAAAAACTGTCACTATAATAGTCCAGAAATGCGGAAATCTCAAGAACTAACTTTGTGTGGACAAAACTCAGAAAATTCCGATTTGAAAGAAACCACCTCAAAGGTTTGATAAAAATATTCCATATAAATCGTCTAAAGGGTGTTGAAAAAAACACATGACACTTTTTACTTTCATCATTATCATTAATCATTATCCGATCATAATGAAATTTATATCACAGTGTCTCACGTTTGGACTACATGGTTTTTAAAACTTTCTGATTTGACCAACCCTGCTCTGAATAAATGCTCATTATCTCATGAGAAAGGATTTTATCAGCTAGGATTTCCTACTCTCGCCATACTGCTTCAGATGATAGAGATTTTCACATTTCTTCCTTGCAAACTTTTTTTTTGCCATGGCCCAAATATTCTCAATTAAAGGTCGGACATTATTTAACTTTGTGGTTATTTTTTTAGGCGTAAATCAACTTTGATTGAAACTATTGCTGACAGCTGGCTGGCTTGCTGCCGTGGCTGTTTAGAAGTTTCGTCCTGCCGGCTACCTGAGCCCTCATGGACCATGTAATAGTTGATTTACACCAGGAAAAGCTTTAGGATAGTAAGGTATAATCCTTGTTGAAATCAAACATGGTCAAATCAGCTTATAGTAATGGTCCCTGGCAGCTGTTCTCCTAGTTGAAGAAGAACTGAAGGAACTGAACTGGCTCAGTACAGTACAGTACAGTACAGTACAGTACAGTACAGTACAGTACAGTACAGTACAGCACAGCACAGTACAGTACAGTACAGTACAGTACAGTACAGTACAGTACAGTACAGTACAGTACAGTACAGTACAGTACAGTACAGTACAGTACAGTACAGTACAGTACAGTACAGTACAGCACAGCACAGCACAGCACAGCACAGCACAGCACAGCACAGCACAGCACAGCACAGCACAGCACAGCACAGCACAGCACAGCACAGCACAGCACAGCACAGCACAGCACAGCACAGCACAGCACAGCACAGCACAGCACAGCACAGCACAGCACAGCACAGCACAGCACAGCACAGCACAGCACAGCACAGCACAGCACAGCACAGCACAGCACAGCACAGCACAGCACAGCACAGCACAGCACAGCACAGCACAGCACAGCACAGCACAGCACAGCACAGCACAGCACAGCACAGCACAGCACAGCACAGCACAGCACAGCACAGCACAGCACAGTACAGCACAGCACAGCACAGCACAGCACAGCACAGCACAGCACAGCACAGCACAGCACAGCACAGCACAGCACTGTTCTCCTTGTTGAAGAAGAACTGAAAGAACTGAACTGGCATTTGCTTTTGCTTAGAAATAGTTGTTTACTGTGTCCTCCACTTTTTTATTCAGAGCAGTGTTGACCAAATTCGATAATATTTTACTATGTAGTCCAAACATCCTAGAGACATTCTGATATTAATTTCATTATGATCAGATAATAAATAAGCCAATGAGAGAAAAAATTGTTCAGTGTTTGATTTTTTTAACACCCTTCAGATTATATTTATAAATCATCTTTAATGCAGTGCTTAGGATCTGAATCCAAGGGGTAAAATATCGACCAAAAAACTGCGAAAAAAACGTTTACCCTCATAAAAGAGAGATTATAAAAATTTCCCGATCTCTCACTGGTTCATCAAGTTTCAGCTTAAAAATATGATAAACTGACAATTCTGCTTGATAAAATGAATCAGTAAATCTTCAAGAAATGTTTATGACCTGGATCCGGATTCATTTTTGTTCCAGTGCGGATCCATGATCCGGATCCGCATCAAAATTAAACGGATCCTAAGCACTTCACTGCTTGGATGTCTGACCAAATTCTGTTTTAGTTCGGATGTCCAATAGTCTGGCATAACAGTCTGCGAAGCGTCCCAAGAAAATTTTCCCTATTTGTTGCTCATGAGTTCCTTGATGCTCTTCCTATTCACAAGTTTGTCAAGACTCGGGACGGATGGAGAGAAATACTGATTGATCTAGACCCGGGGACAAAGGTACAATTTTATCATGCTTTTCAGGGACTCAGGACTCCCTTCATTTATAGAGTGGCATGTATAATTCTCAACACCACCTTTCATTCCTTTGTCTGGTCAAGGATGAATGATAATTTTGTTTTCTAAAAATTGATCATCTTCATTTGTGGTTTTTTTATGAATAAGTTCTAAACATTACGTAAAATCATTTATAAAACTTATATTTGGTTTGCAGTGCAGATTTTCGCTCTTTATCGATAAGGCTCAAGACGATTTACACAAAATTAAATCTCAAGCTAAATTCTAATAAGTTATTATACGAAATCATCCTTTAGACTACCTGATGATCTTATTCCTCCTATATACTGTGTTCTTTGTTGTGTACTAACAAGCAGTAGATTTGGAACTTTGTGTGACGTATTGTTAATCTTGAACGCTTAAACTAGATATCATATGTGGGAACTTTTCATTCAAGGATCGATGCTTGATCTCTTTGTTAAAGGAATTAAATGGATCCGTAGGTCTGGACAGGATGAAGATCTGTTTAATCCTGAAATTCACAATTCAAAAAAGTTCTAACTTCTGCATGCTTTTATAGGAAAACAAGCTCCGTTACATCCAGTCTAGGAATCAAACACCATCCTGTGTTTTGATTGATCCGTTTCTCACCAATCAGGAACTAGAACTTTGTCCTCAAGCTGGAATTGTTTGTAAACAAATCTCAGGTACGTTATTTTAGGAACACTTTTCTTTAATCTTGACCCTTATGAAAACTGTTAGCCATCTAAATTTATTGTGACTTTTTTGCTACAAATATCGTTCGTGTTTCTCGTTGATCGATTGCAAGACCTATTATAATTACACGAAGCTAATTCCTTTAATTTTATAGATCGATTGGTCGAGAACGGAGGTTTGGCGCTTTTGGCGGATTA
Organism: Eurytemora carolleeae; assembly: GCF_000591075.1. Classification (NCBI taxonomy): domain Eukaryota; kingdom Metazoa; phylum Arthropoda; class Copepoda; order Calanoida; family Temoridae; genus Eurytemora; species Eurytemora carolleeae. The sequence continues at coordinate 248,298 of NW_019396203.1, forward strand.
CGGCGGAAATGGACAATCTGATTCATTCAGGGCGTTTAGAAAACATAAACAAGTTCATCCCTTGGTTAGTTAGTTTCAATAACAATATCATATCATGTGGGTTCCCTTTTCAAATCCATCTTATATCATTATTTATGTCTTATTTGGGAATTTCGGAAACTATGAATTCTTGAAAAAACAGTAAATATACTGAGATTACATAATACCAGATGCTGCCCTCTGTCTTATTGAGTTAATTCCGTTAAGAATACTTCACATATGGCGAGGGGGGGGGGGGGTGTCTCCTGACAGAGGGAGGGAACAATTTCACACAAAAAATGTATACCCTTCTATTTTTCAACTTTCATTGATATTTGGTCTTGTTTAGGATTTACCCGGAACTGCTGATCTTACCGCAGATGTCGACTTTAAATATCTTGCAAAACAGGTGAAAAGGATTATGTAAACAAGTTCTTTGAAAATTTTATTTATTTAATATTAAGTATTTTACTTATTAGATAAATGAAGCTTGCGCTTGGTTTGGTCCTATTTCACAAACTCAATTCTTATTGTCTGCAGGGATACAAACCAGGTACCCGGAGAAACATGGTAATGAAATCAGGTACTCGGAGAAATACCCTTATCAAACCGTGTAATGAAACCAGGTACCCGGAGAAATATCTTAATTAACCATTGTAATGAAACCAGGTACCCAGAGAAATATCTTAATTAACCCTTGTAATGAAACCAGGTATCCGGAAAAATATCTTAATTAACCCTTGTAATGAAACCAGGTACCCGGAGAAATACCTTTATCAAACCTTGTAATAAACCAGGTACCCGCAGAAATATCTTAATTAAACCTTGTAATGAAACCAGGTACCCGGAGAAATACCTTTATCAAACCTTGTAATGAAACCAGGTACCCGGAGAAATACCCTTATCAAACCTTGTAATGAAACCAGGTACCCGGAGAAATTCCTTTTTCAAACCTTGTAATAAACCAGGTACCCGGAGAAATATCTCACTTAATTAACCCTTGTAATGAAACCAGGTACCCGGAGAAATTCCTTTTTCAAACCTTGTAATAAACCAGGTACCTGGAGAAATATCTTAATTAATTAACCCTTGTAATGAAACCAGGTATCCGGAGAAATATCTTAATTAACCCTTGTAATGAAACCAGGTACCCGCAGAAATATCTTGTTTAACCCTTGTAATGAAACCATGTACCCGGAGAAATACCCTTATGAAACCTTGTAGTAAACCAGGTACCCGAAGTGGAGAAAATATAAACCTATGGCCCAGTGACGCCCTGCCAACCATTATGGTGGTACAATTTGATGAGAGCTTAACCCTGACTCCCAAGGGATGATGGTTGACCATTTTATTTACTTATTTATTTATTTATTTGATGTGTGTATTTCAACACAGCCTGTCAGCCATGCCTCGGTAGAATTGTTTTTAAAATTGTCTAATAAGATATTTGTAATTAAATAAATATATAAAACTTGATCAAAGCTTAATGACAAGGTTTAACTGGATGTATAAACATAAAACAAGTAATAAAACAATCTTGCAATTAAACCTGTGACATTAAATAAATTCTGCTTAGTATATTAAATAGAATGTCATATGTCCGACACTGTCAATGTGACTCTTTCATATTCATTTGCGGTTTCTTTGCGAAAGAGATGCGCATTTCTTGCTTATAAGAAGCCACGGATAAATTATCAGAATTTAACACTTTTGCACATGTTTGAACTGATAAGTGATAAATAGGGTATTGCCATCTTTGCATAGAGGGTCACTTGAATTGCTTACATTCCCTCGTGTTACGTTCTGTATAGAGAAAATCCCTTTATTGTGGTAGAAATCCACTCATTGCTTATTAATTGGATTTTACAGTCATCCCAATGCTGTAATACTGAATTTAATGAACATTTAATGAACTGGAAAGGTACCTAAACAATACTGAATTTAATGAACTGGAAAGGTACCTAAACTATACCCACCTTCAGCATAATAAAGTGCACTGATACTGAATTTAATGAACTGGAAAGGTAACTAAACTATACCTACCCTCAGCACAATAAAGTGCACTGATAATGAATTTAATGAACTGGAAAGGTAACTAAACTATACCTGTCCTTAGCACAATAAATTGCACTGATATTGAATTTAATGAACTGGAAAGGTACCTAAACTATACCTATCCTCAGCACAATAAAGTGCACTGATACTGAATTTAATGAACTGGAAAGGTACCTAAACTATACCCACCCTCAGCACAATAAAGTGCACTGATATAGAATTTAATGAACTGGAAAGGTACCTAAACTAACATACCCTCAGCACATTAAAGTGCTGTGATATTGAATTTAATGAACTGGAAAGGTACCTAAACTATACCTACTCTCAGCACAATAAAGTGCTGTTATACTGAATTTAATGAACTGGAAAGGTATATAAACAATAGCTACCGCTGTACCATAGGTTAGGTAGGGTAGGAGAATAGAGATATTATAGGTTAGGTAGGGTAGGAGAATAGAGATATTATAGATTAGGTAGGGTAGGAGAATAGAGATATTATAGATTAGGTAGGGTAGGAGAATAGAGATATTATAGGTTAGGTAGGATAGGTTCAAATCCTCATGAATCTTTAACTTTGAATCGGTGATTTATTATTTGGACCGGCGGTAGGTAGTTCAGCGAACCAGCTCAAATTCATTAAATTCGTTCCCTGATGCGAGTCCGGAAACAAGTCTTTTGTATGAGCAATTCATGGATCAAAAACAACACTGATAGAACACTAGATGTCGTCTTTTCAAGATTTAGGGGTTTTTCGTTCATAATAACCCTGAGGCAGAAGCCCAAAGGAGTTACGCGCATGCTGCGTTGAATTACAAGACAGAAAGAGAGCATCTAGACGACACCTAGTGTTCTATCTGTGTAGTTATTATTCTATGGATTAATAACTATGAAATGTTTAAGGTGTGAACAACTAGTGAGAGGGGGAGCAGAGGTAAAAACTATCCTTGATGCGTACCATGCGCTCACTAACTCGGAACAAATGGGAGAAAGGTTAGAAAACTATTTCCTGGGTATATTCACCGGAGAGCAGTCCAAGCTCAGATTTTGTGAAGAAATAAAGTTAATTTAATTTATTATTTTATTGTAGTTGTAAAATTTCTAAATGTGTTGCAATGCTCGGATTTAAGGGGATTAAAGAGATCAGAAAGGAATTCAGTCTCTTCCACAAACTCAAATGGTCTAATCTCTAAATCTTTGCAACCTGATGGTGTAAACCTTTGATATTTAAAAATTTAGATTATTTGATTTAACAGAATTCATAGTCCATTAGGTTGCAATGAAATAGGAATCATAAAATCAGAGTTTGTGGCAAAGACGCAATTTCTTCGTCCAGTTGTCAAATATTCCGAAAAGAAATAAGAAAGTGATGGTTCAATCATAAACATCAATGCCATATATTTTTTCAGGTTTAAATTTGCCTGTCTGTTCCCTAAAACCATGGAACCCATTCACAAAGTTGATCCTCCAGTCGGATTCGTTCAAGAAGAAGAACAAATATAATCCGCGCTAACAATTAAAACATATTGAAAATCGGATTTAACGGATTCATCATAGGATCCTTACATCTGGATACATCAAACGGATCCTTCCATAGGATCCTTACTCCTGGATACATCAAACAGATCCTTCCATAGGATCCTTATTTACATCAAACAGATCCTTCCATAGGATCCTTATTCCTGGATACATCAAACAGATCCTTCTATAGGATCCTTATTCCTGGATACATCAAACAGATCCTTCCATAGGATCCTTATTCCTGGATACATCAAACAGATCCTTCCATTGACATATCAAATGTGGATCTAAACGTACAAACAATAAAGCAGCCAAAGATTTTTTATAGTTTTACACTAATAAAAATACTGTACATTGTACAGTGCACTCTTATCCTTGTAATAACACAACTACATTTTAATATTGAGCAGTGGTTGAACTACGTAGACGTGGTTCAATCACTAGTCATGTACGTCGGATTAATTTGATAAAAAAGTAAATCAACTCAAGTCTTCGTAATTCTTCAATTATTTGCTTTTCATTAAATTTGGTTTTTTTGTATGTGTTGTATATTTGTACATTCATCATCATTATTTGGAATTATTGACGGATTTCGTGTGGTCTTTATTATTACGTGATACTTTCTGAATCTCTAGAAACGATTTTTTTTATCAGACATTTGGAATAGATTAATTAACAATAGAGATAGAAAACTAGATGTCGCCTTTGAAGATTTATGGGATTTTCGTTCACAATAACCCTGAGGCAGAAGCCTAAAGGAGTTCCGTGCAGCTGCAGACAGCGTTGAATTACAAGACGGAAAGAGAGCATGCGCGTAACTCCTTTGGGCCTCTGCCTCCGGGTTATTGTAAAAGGAAAACCCCTGAGTCTTGAAAAGACGACATCTGTACTGTTAATTAATGTATGCATTTTGTAGACTCAGTGCAACTTAATTCTTAATTCCTTGTATCATCAACATTTTAGTTTTGAGTCAGCATTTCCTATTGACACTGTATAGTACTCACTCTTCTTATCAAGGCAGTAAAGGAATTAAGTAGTAATATAAAGATTCTGAATGAAGGCTAATCTTGAACGGAATGGTCGTCTTTTTAAAATTGAAAAAAAAAATATCTAATCTTTTTAGTTTTTATCAAATGTCAGCGAAATCAATGACTACCTGCGAAGTCTCAATGTGTTAAGCTTTTTACTCAACGATAATTAATAGTTTAATTAACTTCTTGCGATTTAATTGAGTATTACCAAAGTTCCGAATTTTACGGTATTACGGTAAATAATCTGGGCGGCATCTAGCTTTAAGGTTTACTCTAGGGTTGGGGTAAACATGATGTTTCACGCCGGGTTAATACAATTTTACACTCACGCTTACTTATATACTTGTTTTAAAATCCTAGATTTTATTTTGAATTTTCTTATCCTTTAATTATTAATCGAGCTATATTAGTTGTTGTATTGCAAGCATTTTACTTTCTGCGACGTTTAAAAATTGTAGAGATTTTTTTGTTTATAGATTATAGATGTTATTTTTTATTTTTTATTTCTTTGTGCACTCTTTTGAAGAAATAAGTTTTTTTATTTAGTTATTTTTTGCAAAACCCAAAAAACATGATTGATAATGTTTTGACTGTAAACTACGATTTGCAGAGGATTTTTGAAAATCATAAGTGTTGCATATTTTTAAGTTTACTCTTAATATTTCAGATCTATGAGGGTATAGAATGTCGGGATGGGGTCCGATCAAGGATCGGGATAGAATAGGAATTGCTATTTATAACTATCTGGTGAGGCATTGTGTTATTAATAATTAATTGAAGTGCCCGGCGTTGCCCGTGGAATTTTTTAAATCAAATTTTTTAAAAATCCATGTTTAGAGACAGAAGAATAATTATCTAGGTTTAAATTGGGGATAAGGTTCAAATATGTTTAAATTTGATTTGATTTGATTTGATTTGATTTGATTTGATTTGATTTGATTTGATTTGATTTGATTTGATTTGATTTGATTTGATTTGATTTGATTTGACTTGACTTGACTTGATTTGATTTGATTTGATTTGATTTGATTTCTGACTGGCTAAATTATTATTTATATTATTTTAAATATTTCTTTTCTCTAACGCTTATTTTTCTCATTAATTTTGATTAATTGCCTTTTTATATTTAAAAAATCATTTATTTTACCCAATATGTATAATATATTATTTTTAAAGATCGGTAAACAATGTTTCTTTTTCCCAGGATTGGTATTTCGGCGGACTAGTCCGGAATACCGGTATCCGGGGTATAGTTCCGAAGGTGTATATCCGAACCCTGGAACTAGACCGGGGTTCAGGAGGAGCTGTTGTCCTGGAAGCAACAGCTATGCTAAGGTTGGTGTAGATGGAAATATCTCATATTTTAAATGGACTGTTCAGTTTGTTTTCAGTGACCCTTCAAATAAAAACTTTTGAAAAGTTCCGCAATGTAATGGATAGCATCGATCAGAGATTGGAGTTTTAGATGGACAGGATAAGTTAAACTTATTCTCTCCTTGCATGAATATTAACCAATCTCTCATTGATCAAATTTCTGACCCTGTTTGAATTTCTTGACCAATGAGTGATCACTGAACAGTTGGTATTCCTTTGGAGAGAGAGTAAATTTAACCTGTTCCAATCATTCGAAATGTATCATTTCTGTCTGTTTTCAACAGTGCTTAGGATCCATTTAATTTTGATGCGGAGCCGGATCCTGGATCCGCACTGGAAAAAATGGATCCGGATCCAGGTCATTTCGTTAAGATTTACTGAATTTTTTTAATAAAAAATTATTTTAAAATCTCAATATTCAGCAAGAATAAAAACGAAGATATCGTTTCTTTTATAATAGAACTTGGTTAATAGTTCTTTAAGGCTTAAAATTTGTCTGTGAAGCAGAGTATAACTAAGCTGTGAAAAGACTGAAACGAATAAAAAAAAAATCAGATCAAGCTTTTTGTGAAAAAGGTGTATAAAACAAAAGCATAAAATATATCCAATGAAACTAAAATATCTTTTTAGTTATTGTTTTACTTAGGGAGTGGGGTAGAATGCTGCGTAATATCTACGTTCAGCGAGACAAGAAGATTTTTCAAGATATTAAACATTTTGCAGATATCATTACTGATCAGATAGGGTTCAGGTTAGTTACTTTTACACATTTTGCAGGTATCATTACTGATCAGATAGGGTTCAGGTTAGTTACAGGGTGGCTAAAATGTACGGATTGTTTATTTTTAACCCTAAAATTGTACGGATTGTACGGATTTGTTTTCAAATTGTACGGATTGTACGGATTTTTATCCTGGAAAATACACCGTTTTTTTTATTTTCACTCATTTCAGCAAATTTTTCATGAAAATTTAAAAAAAAATTCTCGTCAAAATGAAGTTAGTTTAACTTATTTTCTGCATTCTAAATAATATTAGATTGATTAATGTTTCAATTGATAATCAAAATTCATTCATAATTTTCGAGATATGCCCAAGAAGTGTTTATTTGAGAATATGTTCCATAAGTACTTATTTGATTATATCATGTATCCAGTATCCAGTATCATGCACCTAGTATCATGTACCCAGTATTTAGTTTGTATATAATATATATGTATGAAGCCAATTTTTTACAGATTGATTCTTGCTGAAGAAGTTTAAACCCTCTTACATGAACTGAACACAAAGGACAATGAATGAAAAATTGAATTTTAATGTTTTTTTTCAACAATGGGATTTTTTTCGAAAATTGTACTGATTGTACAGATTTTTTAAAAAAATGTACGGATTTTTAAAAAAATGTACGGATTGGTTTAAAAAAGTACGGATTTTTTTTAAAAAATTGTACGGATTGTACGGATTTTTTCGAAAATTGTACGGATTGTACGGATTTCCTCTGAAAATGTACGGATTTTTGTACGGATTTGTTCAAAAAAGTTTTGGCCACCCTGTAGTTACTGTTAATAAACAGTTTATAGATACTGTTCATAAAATGTTGTTACAGATCAGACAGGGTTCAAATTAAATAAAGAATCTTGCATTACTATTTATTTTAAATATGTTTAGGGCAAGTTTAATCTGTGGAAAACTGCCGGCTGAGGAGGTGAGAGATTTAAAAACAAAACTAACAACACAGATGGATTTGTTAAACCACGTGCTTCAACTAGATCTAGTTGTCAGGTCAGCCATCTTAAATAATAAAAAATAATTTGGAATAAAAAACTCAAAAAAAGATTCTCATAATGATATTTTTAATTTCTTAACATGCTGCTTAAGCTGCAGCAATCCACGAATTAAGTTTTTTCGGTGCAGTTTGTAAAGTAAAACCTTACGTTCCTGGTTTTAAGGATTTTTTCTTTATTTTTTAGTCATGTTGGGATTGCGATGTAGTCATAAGGCGTCCCTTAAAGTCTAATTGATTGATTGATTTCACATCTTTTTAACAGGGATGCCGAGGGTAATATTCTTAACCCTGAAAAGACTTCCGCCGTTGAACTCTTCAGACAGCATAACCTCTCCTCAGAGAGAAGAACCAAGTACAACTCAAACTCCTCCTCTAAATCCAACTCCTACATGCTACTTCTCTCCGTGAAGAACTTCACCTGGAAGAGATCCGAGGATATGGAGCTGTACATATCTGTGTACATGACTGGAGGAAGTACTGCAGAACAAAAAGCGCCCAGGTAAAAATCTAAAATTATTAATTTTTAAAAAAGTTAACGTTTAGAATTCATATTATAAGGAATGTCGTTATATCGTTATCCAAGTATCATCATGTAAACTGAAAATTGACAAAAGCTTAGAAAATTACCGCGTATTTCATGTCGCTTTACAAATTCATGGGCCACCTTAAAATGTTTAAAGTTGTGGTAGATTTTTAGTTCTACCGATCTCGGGAAGTATCAACCTAACACTATGTTCCCTATTTAGACCGTTGTGTGAGAACTATGTTATTAAATGGACACGGCAAGGGATGGCCAAGGATCTAGATCAGCTCAACAATTTTAGGGTAGGAAAATTGTATAATTATCACAAGATATGGAATAAATTTATGAATGCGTTGTTTAACTTCGTTTATCATTGGAAGGGATATAACCAGTGCCTAGAATCCATTTAATTACTATGCGGATTGTGGATCCGGATCTGGGATCCGCCATGGAAATAAAATAGATCCGGATCAAGGTCATTAACGATGAACATCTATCAGAAGTTATGGGGGTTTTTAATCAAAGGATATTTTCAAATTTTTTTCCTCTTTTTTCGCTTTTTTTCATGCTTTATTATTATTAATCGTTTACAGTTCAGATTTGGGTTTTGAGAGCCAAAATTTATTTTTTTAGTTTTTTGTTAAATTTTGCCCCTTGGATCTGGAATCCGGATCCAGGAAGCCAAAATGTTGCGGATCCAACAAATCAAGATCCTAAGCACTGTATATAACTCCTTGGATTGTATGGAAAACCGTTTGGTTCCTTGTTAACCATTGATTGCTTTCTTGTTCAGGTCGTGTTTACAGATCTGAGTAAGAAGGATGTGTCCGGCCAAGAAGGACGGATCTGGTTGGTTTGTAATGTTATAGGAGATGGGAACTACCAGGCTCTAGCCTCAGAATTCCAGATAAACAAATCTTTCTCTCGGAACGACATCACTATGAAGTCCAGCTTGAGCTTCAGGAAGCCCTTGGGGGTAGCAGCGACCGAGGTGACGGACTACTTCAACCAGACAAACAAGAATATAAACGGCGGAGATAAGGAGTTTATGATACCGTTCCTACCCAGTGGTTCAGATGCAGAAACCCTGGAGAACACATTCAAGAAACTAACCTCAGAGAAGCGGGAAGGGTTAAAAGCTCAAGGACCCGGGCTCTGGGTGTCCCTCAAGGTTCTCCAAGGGGACCTCACCTCTATGCAAGAGGGGAGTAAGAGTCATCTTGTGGTAGGACGACCCTGTATAGCGCGTAAGATCGGGTTTCCAGAACTCATTCTTCCCAACGATGTGAGAAACGATCTTTACGTGAATATATACGCCGGAGAACTTTCTAGACTAAGTAAATCAGCAGATAGAAATGTTGAGGTACGTTAAATAATATTTAATGTATAGCTTAAGAATTTAAGGAATTGAATATTCGTGACTCAATCCCCCCCCCCCTTATTCTCATGTATATAGAATATAGATGTATTACCCCCCCCCCTATTCTCATATATATAGTTGTATTACCCCCCCCCCTTGCACCACACTCCACTCCCCCTCTATCGGTCCCCTTTAAATAACGTTCGCTGACGGTCAGTTTAGATTGTAAAGCTAAACATACAATTCAGCGTTCAGTTGTGTGTTACTGCTCGCCATTCAGAATTCGGTGTTCATATACAATACATATACAAATACAACACAATGGGACTGTTTATAAATTCAAGGTGGACTTGACACGGAATAATAATTTACTAAAAACTTTTTTCTTATATGAGCAGTATTTACTTCATTTTTTATGTGACAGTTCTACGTGATTACAGACTCGTCTCTAATACGGTTTTGTTATGTATAAGCACTGGATCTACGACTCTCAATCTACAGACAGATTTAATTTTATTTAGTTCTCTTCAGTGACGTTCGTTCATGTATACAACAATGAAAACAATATCTGTTACTCCTTATTGGATTTTGACCAGACAAACTAAATAATGAAGAACGCCGACAGATATAACCTCAAATTGGTTTTTGACGTAATTTTCAAGTGACCGTCATTTAAAGAGTTTAATGCCCGTTTAATAACAGTGCTTAAGATCCATTAAATTTTTATGCGGATCCGCACTGGATTAAAATGAATCCGGATCCAGGTCGTTTCTTTAAGATTTACTGTTCTTTTTTAACAAAGCAGAATTTTCAAATTTGTTGTCTTATTTTTTCGCTTATTTTTATGCTAAAACTTTGGATTTGGGTTTAGAGAGTAAAAAAAAATTAAGTTTTTGGTTAATATTTTGCCCCTTGGATCCGCTTATTTTTGCGGATCCGGATCCAGGAACCCAAAATCTTACTGATCAAACGGTTCCGGATTCTAACCACTGATTTAAACCTTTATCCAAGCAAAAACTAGAAAAATATCTTCGTTTTTTTAATTTTTTTTGGAGTTTAATTCTATTACTTTTCTTTTTGTTTCTGCTGCATAAATCCGCAATTATTTTAAGATACCGTTGTGAATCAAACATTCCCCTCTTTAATCTAAGGGTCAGGGTAAGGGTTGACGTCACGTCGACAGTACCCAATGAGGTTATAGTGTATAGAGTGATGATGTACGCTAATTCTTTACTAATTTTATTGACCAGGAACTATACCGAGAGCGTACTGCATATTTGTTGATTATAAGTTGATTCTGGCCAAGGTTATAATGCAAGGAAAGCTAATTTCAGTTGCGTATACTCTGCGTACATAATGAAACCAGTTCTCTCTGGGCGGAATTTGTAAATAAGGAAAAATGTATCCGTATGACCAGAATATTTCATTGATTTTTATGTGAAAAATGGATCCCATTCTCATGACAAGCTTCGACACCCGTCTTGTGTTTACATTATCGCCCAGAGACAGTACACTGCAGTAAAAAATATGCGTACACCTCTGAAATAATTTTCCTTGCATTATACCCTTGATTCTGGCCTAACCTGTAGTATATCGATATATTAGTAAACAATTGTAAGTGTACAGTACAGCTAACTGAGCACCAGGTAGAGAACTATCATCCCCCTGACAGTACCTCGAAAGGCCCTTGGAGAAATTATAAATTCATATTTGATTTCCAGGTTGTGATTGAAGCTGTAGATGAAGCAGGATACGTTCTTCCTGAAGCTGTGAGTTCTGGAGGTAGTTCTCCGTTATCACAGGAGTTCTCTACAGGTTTATTATTTTAAATTTTAAATTTTGAAATTAAAAAGTTTTTCCGTCACAGCAGGGGTGAATATTTTTCAGATTTGATTTGACTTTTGATGATTGGGGTGGGGGGGAAATTATTAATTGGACATTAAAAGTCAGTTTTTTTTCCTTAGATACTTTCTACCCAAAATTTCGTTCATTTTTCTCGAAAAATCATCCTCCCCCCTCTGAAAAACTATTTTTAAGGGTAAATGAAATAATTTTTGGGGTTGAAAGTATCAAAAAGAATGAAAAAAAAAACTTGCCTTTTAATGTCCAATTTTTCGTATTTTTTCCCCCCAAATCATCAAAAATCAAGAATCAAATATTCATCCCTGTTCAATCATGAACTTGAAAAGAATTAAGTTAATTCTGAATTTGTAATCAATAAATTTCTCAGTTTAGAGAGATTGAATTAATATTGTTCTGCTTCAGTTGTATACTACCACGAGGGTAAACCCCGATGGAACGAGGTGGTTCGTGTTCTAGTTCCTGTCGAGCAATACAACCAGGTTCATCTCAGGTTCACCTTCAAGCACAGATCCAGGAACGAGGCCAAGGAGAAGCAGGGTCCGGCTCCCTGGGCACTAGCCTACCTCAAACTAGTAAACGATTCTAACGGAACAACGTTGAAGGACGGATACCACGATCTCCTTGTGTATAGGATAGACAAGAAGTTTGATATGAATAATCCAACCTACCTAGACCTTCCAAGCCTCAAGACATCACAATCGCACAAGGTGAAGTTCCAACCTTACAATAACTTCCTCACGCTGATCACTAAAGACGTGTTGACAGTATACACCACCTTGTGTTCTACTAAACTAACACAGAATATTGGACTTCTCTCCCTTCTCAAGTGGAGAAGCGAACCGGAGAACCTGAAGCACAACCTTACAATGTTCACTAAGGAGGTTAAGGCCGAGGAGGTGGTCAAATTTCTCCCAGATGTTCTGGACGCTCTCTTTTCCATACTCATGGAGAACAGTGACAGTGAGCTGTATGATAACCTTGTGTTCGAGGCTCTTATTGCAGTCATTGAAATGGTAACAGGAGACAAGTTTAAACAGTTTATTCCTGTGTTGGAGGTGTACATCAACGAGAACTACTCGGCTACCCTGGCCTACAACAAACTCCTGGTTGTCTTCAAGGACTATGTCGAGGCTGCAACTGGAAACCGGAACGGGTCGCTACCGACCTCGGTTCTGGAAATAAAGAGAAAAACTGAGAAATTGGCTCAAGCAACTAACTCCCTTCAGTTCTTGTTCAAGTTTGTCGTTAGATCTAGAATGTTGTTCTCCGCTCTTAACGGAGGAAAAGGAGCTGAACCTTTCGAATCTATGCTTCGGGAGGTTTTGTTATCACTTGTTAAACTTATGTTCGGAAGTCAGCCTGAAATACAGAGAATACAAGAGTCTTGTCTCCGTCATATAGTTTTAGCAGTTCCTGATCTGATTCAGGTGTTCCCTAGACGAAACCTTGCAGAGATATTAATGAAAATGATCAGTTCCCTGCCTATAGGACAACTCTCAGAACAGAAGCTAGCAACCCTTCAGGACCTGGTTCATAGTCAACTATTCCTACACTCCGACTGCCGCCAGGTTATCCTTCCTGTTCTTTGCTCTGGGATTGATGTAGTTCTGACTAAACCCGGAGCTACCTTTGCTCTAACAGCTACTCAAGCTCTTGGAGATTGTCTGGATAAACTGAATAATACTGAGGAGTTTCAGACTAATGCCGAGGATATTAACACCATAATTAACTATTTATTAAGAACTGTGATCCAATGTGTAGCAAACAGGACCCAGAGTGACGTAAATGCTCCATCTATTGTGACAAATATGATCTCAATCTTTAGGTTGATGTCGTCTTCGCATTTCTCCTGCTACATCCAAGGGTTCGAACCTGACTCCGAGGCTGGTCGACAGAACCTGCTGGATTTTGTAATGGAGGTTCTTCTCATGTTCAAGGATTTAATCAAACACAACATCTATCCGAAGGACTGGGCGGAGATGACAATGCTGATGAACTCAGTGGTTCTCAATGCACTCAGACAACTCTCACATACAATCAGAGACTTTTTCTCCATCTATTTTGAAAATGACGCGTGGAACAATTTCTTCGAATGTTCAATCTCGTTTCTAACCCAGCCGAGCCTCCAGGTCGAGGAGTTCTCCCAGATGAAGAGAGCCAAGATCCTGTCCACCTACGGTGACATGAGGAAACAGATGGGTCTGGAGATTAAAACTATGTGGTTTAATCTTGGTCAGCACAAACATAAGTTTATACCAAGCATGGTTGGAAACTTCCTGGAGATGACTCTGATCCCTGATATAGATCTTAGGAACGCAACTATTCCGATCTTCTTCGACATGATGCAGTGTGAGTTCTACTCTGGTGGATCTAGAAACGGATCAAGGATCTCCCTAAACAACCTTCCTGCAGAGGAGAGATCGTCACATAAAGGAAACTTTAAGGATTTTGAGAACGAGATGATTAGTCAGCTTGATCATATGGTGATGGAGGGGGGGAAGGGGGACGGAATGTACAAGGATAAGTTCAGGGATATCTTGATGAACCAGTGTGAGCAGCACATGGCCCTGAAGGAGCTAGGCACCCAGTTTGTCCAGACTCTAACCCGTCTGATGGAGTTATTGTTGGAGTACCGAAGTATACGGCAGGAGGAGAGCCGGGACAACCAGATGTCCTGTATCGTAAACCTCCTGGAGTTCTACAACGAGCACAAGAGAGAGGAGATGTTTATCCGACATCTCAAGAAACTCTACGATCTCCACATGGAGTGTGAGAACTGGGCTGAGGCAGCGTTTACTCTGGAGAAACAAACCACAATGCTCCGATGGACAGAGGAGACACTGAACCCAAGACTATGGCACGCCAGGTACATATCCAAACTTATTTAACCTAAACCTCATTAAATAAAAGTTTTTATATCACGTACAATCCTATTTCAGTTTATAAAAGGGGTTGTCAACTTTATTGAATGTGACCTTACTATTGTAGAGCGTCATAAATAACTGAAATTTTAAACCATGAGTAACTATAGCGGAAAAATAGTCCTTTTTGATTTTCAGAAAAAAAAAACAAATGTATCTTGGGATTGATAATTAAATTCGAAGTGTAGAAACCTTAAATTAGATTTTATAATTTTAGATCCTTCCTAATCATATTCAATTCCTTTAGATATAGTGACTGTAAGATCCACCGTGATTTGAAGATTGCTCTGTATGTCGAGATGATAGATTTGTTTGACCGTGGGCAAATGTGGGAGCGTGCACTTGAATTTAGTCGACAACTTGCGCATCAATATGAGGAGGAAATTGTAGATTTCTACGAAATGGCTAAGTTGAGGACCCAGGAGGCCGGTTTCTACGACAATATCATGACAAGGTTGAGACCGGAGCCGGAGTACTTCAGGGTTGCGTTCTACGGACGGAGCTTTCCTGCTTTCCTTCAAAACAAGGTGTTTGTCTACCGTGGGAAAGGATTTGAACGCTTGCCCGAGTTTCAATCCAGGATCTTGGATCAGTTCCCTACAGCGGAGCTGATGACTAAACTATCAGCGCCTACGGATCGAGAAATGGATCAGCCCGGTCAGCTGATCCAGGTGAATAAGGTTGAACCTATTCTCCATGTACCGAAACGTCTGCACGGTAAAACAGTTGATCAGCAGATAATCAACTATTACAAGGTGAACGAGGTGAGTCAGTTTATGTATTCCCGACCGTTTAAACGATCTACCGGTGGGTCCGAGGATGAGAACGAGTTTGCTTCTTTATGGATTGAACGAACTATTCTCAACACATCCCACCAACTTCCGGGTATTCTGCGCTGGTTTCCCGTTGTGAACCTTGAAGTGTTTGAACTCTCTCCTCTGGAGAATGCAATAGAAACCATGCAGAATATTAATAGAGATTTAAGAACTCTGCTTCAAGAACATGTTCTCAGCAACTCTCCAGTTCCACTTAAACCCTTGAGCATGAAACTAAACGGGATTATTGACGCTGCTGTTATGGGAGGAACTGCAATGTATGAAAGAGCCTTCTTCTCAGATGAGTTCCGGTCCTCGAACCCGGAGCAGAGAGAACAGTTGGTTGTTCTAGAGAACCTAATGGCGGAGCAAATTCCACTCCTGGAAATAGGAATCAAAATACACGATGAGAAGAAACCAGATGAGCTGAAACCTCTCCATGAGCGTTTAACCCTCATGTTTGGACAAATGAAAGAGCATGTTGAGTCTAAATACGGACAAAGATCCGTCGGACCGGAGTTTAAGTTTAGAAATCCTCGTCGACACTCTGCCAGTCGAGGTTCAACCTCGGGGGTCTCATCTTGGACAACATCAACACGTCCCAACCTGGAGACAAGGATCAGTGATAAAAGCGACGGGGACGCAACCCCTGTCACCAAGTCTAAATCGAACCTGATGGCAAACTTGAAAATGAATCGGAAAAGATCTCGAGCAAGCGAGGATAGGAACTCAACACCTAGACCTAACAATATAAGGTAAGGAAGAGATACAAAAATATAATTGATTTTATTTTCACAGATTGGATTGTACATTACCTGTAAGAAAATTAATATTTTTTGATGTTATTATATTATTTTTAGGCCCATCCCGGAGAATGAAAATATGGGGTCTACCCTTCGTATTCACTCTCGTAGCTCCGTCACTATCCCGGAGCTTGTTCGTCCTTCCAGTCCGGCTCAATCGAACCGGGACTCCATGATATCCGCCAGTTCCGCCGGAAGTGACTCCGCCCCTCCAGTTCCGCCCAAATATTCTATAGGCAGGCACAGCTACCAGGAATAATTAGTTGTTATATATGGGGGGGGGGGGGGAGAGATTTAGTTTGTATTTAAAAGTTTTAATAATTTTAGATTCTGAGGAAAGAATTTTTCTTATATTTTAGTAAAGGAATCTTATTCTATGTAAGATTTCCTGAAGTTGGCTATTGAATTTATTTCTATCTTAGTAAATTTTACTTCATCGCTCAAATTTCATTTTATTTTTTTATAAAGGGAAGTATTAAAATTGTCCCACGCCCATTTTTTTGTTAAATGCAATGAAGAGAGTTCTATAAAGCGCTATGAAAATAATAACCTTGTGAAAAAAGGTGAAAAAATAGTTTTTTGTTCGAATTACAAATAATTGCCCTTAAAGTCGGTCGCGGTAACTGTTTGATTTAGGACTTTCCCGTGTTAATTAGAAATTCTTGTTATGTATATCTATATATATATAAAGTTGTAATCTTTGTTTTCCTGTCTGTCTGTTTGTTAGTGTGTCAGGTCATAACTTGGGAACCCATGGGCCGATTTGCTTAAAATTTTGATAGGCCCCCAGCTGGAAAATTTCTCTCGATCGGAATTCCGATTTCTGACTTGAGGAATTCCGGCGTAGGAATGAAATCGCTCCGATTTTCCATTCCGATCTGTTCCGATCGTACATGAAGCGGAGATCGATAGCGCAAACANTTGAGGGTTGAAGTTGAAGATTGATGATTAATGCTAATCAGCTAAATCATGGAAAATTCTTTATTATTATACATAAAGAGCATTCCATGACTTAAAAAATTTCGCAATTGTTATAAAGGTCATGCAGATCTCATCATGTAGAAACTTTCTGAACAAATTGAGCAGCGTGCTTACACCTTGAAGAAATGAATTAAACTGGCTAAGATTTGACAAATGAGCGCGCTTTTCAGCGGGCCCTCGTTTTTTATCATCCTTTTTGATTTTATATCGGAAGAAAAAGTTTGTCTTTTCATCCTCAAAGTTCTTCAGACGGACTGATAAATTAGTTTTGATCCGACGATGGAGTCAAACTTCGACAGCAAACAATTGCGGACTAAAAAAAGACAGCTTTTAATCATCCGATGCCGGAGCTCCACAAAAAGACATTTGCGGATGAAAAAAAGAGTTCCGATCACAGTAGAAAATAAGAAAACGGTGGAAAGAAAAAATAATTTTCTAGCTGGGGGGGAACTCGGGAGACCCACGGAAATATTCTTAGCTTGGTTTTAAGATTCTAAGTTGAGTGGGTCGACTTTAATAGCGAAAATTTAGTTTCCAGTAAAATCGTTCAAGCGCGGGTAAACGGTGGGAGTAACTTTGAGAAACCTGGGCACCGCTGGGTTCCCAAGCTAGTTGTTTATATTGTGTATATGTGTGAATTTTTTTCCGATATTTTCATGGTTAGGGTCAAACATGTTCTCTGTTAGAACCTGAAATTTAATTTGAGTCGGGAACTCTTGTATTGTGGATATCGAGAACAATGCTTCATCTAGATCTTTTGTTAATCTGCAGATTAATTGAATATTTATTCGTTGTCCTCAGTGTAATTGTACACTGAATGAAAAGATTAAGCATTGATCCTCAAATTAAAGTGTCCATTGTGGATATGAGGATCAAGGGATTGGGATAATGAGTATCCAACACACAAGTTGCCAGCTCTGAATTAATACTGCACAGTAAGTACCGGAATACATAATTCAAGACTGCACCATCTATTAAATATTTTATAGAGATGTTACATTCTTAAACTTTCTCTTTATATTTTTTTAATTCTGGGAATTTATATTTGTATGTTAATGTTCTGTCCTGAAAATGAGAGATTGGGCTCCTAATACCTAATTTAAGAAAAATACCTTATTATTCAGCATAAATCAAAAGACATAACTGTAAATTTAAATCAGATTTTTAGCCTTTCTCTGCTCATTCAGCTCTGCATAAAATCTTTCAAAAAGCTGAAAATAGTCCTCTCTCTTGCTCTAGCTCTCTCTGGGTTTGAATATTAAACTAATATTTGTTGTTTACTAACTGGTTGTATGTGTCCAGGAAGCTCACCCCTCCCGTCACGGTTCCTTAATATAACTGAGGAGTCGTATTCATCCCTTCAGGATTCAATACTCTCAAACCAATCCCTTCTTGAGAACCTGTCTCTTGAACCACGTCCTCCACCCCATTCACACAACAAAACCTCTCCGCCCAACCACATCATGAGCTCAAAGAAGAAGCCCGCCCCTCCACCTCCGGTGACCACGCCCCCAACCCCGCCTAAAAAGGCTCCTTTAAGGCTTCCAGTTCATAATTTATAGATGTTTAACTTCCTAGCAATAATTAATGAATTTGTGAAATTTTCTAAATGTTGTGAATGTTATCGTTTCCCGGGGGGGAAGCTTTAATTGGTGAAACCAAAGAAAGAAAAAATATAATATTTTGCAATGTCGGTTAGTATAGGAGTGCAATAATATTTGTGATCAAGATGAATTAAATCGATTTTCTTACACAGAAACCAAAATCAATATTTTGCTAGTCAACTCTCTGCTCTTGTTAATTTGTATCTTGTTCTTGTTCTTGTCCTTTTTTTGTTTATTTGCTTAAATGTATAAGTGCCAAGTTTGGAAACGCTTTGATTGTTACTTGTTAAAATATAATCAATGCCAAAGGCACAAAATATTTTAATATTTATGAAAAATGCAACCACCCTTTCTTTATGAGGAACAAAAGGAACAGAGTATTATGAATACTCTTTTTCAAATATTCTTAAAGAGTATTTAGGCTACAAAGCTTCTAAATTTTTTTCTTAACGCAGACTTTCAAATTTTACATATGCCAATTTTGAACTTGCCATTTTTTTTAATTCTATAGATTGAAGACATATATCCAAAACAATTTGATTTTTTGTGATTTTTTGCATTTAGATTTTTAGAAATGCATTTAAAAATTTCATTTTTGATAAAATTTAAAATTTAGATTTATTTCCTAAAGTATTTTATTAAGGGCTTGCTTATTTTCAATATCCTATGTAAATGTTTAAAAGATGTAAATGTGTTTTGTTTATTTCGTTAAAACAATTATTTACTTAATCGTCATAATAACGTAAATTTCAAATAAAAGTTGTAGCATTTTCATAAGAAGAAATTAAATTCAGTTGGGGTCAAACTTTATATACAACTTATTTATTTAGCTATTTTTTTCCCCTGAAAATAAATAGTATTTTCTTAACTTTATTTTTGATCTCCAGTTCTTTTCTTAAATTTAACTTGAGTCTAGAATTAATGAAACTGACTGAACTTAATTACAGTACAAATAGCTGAACTTAAGTTCAGTAAATGCTGTTGTTAAAATAAGATTTTTTTCTAAACCTTACCTTAACCTTAGCCTGCCCTTAGTGCTGAGACTTGAACTTAAGCTTGAGTCCAGTTTTATTAACTTTAGGCTCTTTGTTTCATCACGTGTTTATATTAAAGATTACATGATAAGACTGTTATATGAATTCTTCCTGTAATGACTAGATATTTATGTATTTAATTTTGATAGTAATAGTGTTTGACTACAGATGTTTACCTTTAATCTATATTTCAGACCTAGTTCACCGAGAAAATGGACGGACAGACATTTTTTCAGACAATTTTACGAAGCAAATCTTCAAATGCACCCATGTAAAAAAAAACTATTGAAATAACTTGCTAATTATTTTTTAAAAATTTTAATATATTTTTGATAATTCAGTGTACATTTTTATTATATTTAAATATTTATATTCTTTTAGACAATTCAGTGGAAGTGACGAAACTAACAGTTTTCCAGTGAAAGGAAGTGAGGTAAGAAATCCAGAAAGAGATTTTAAAATTCAATAATTGTTTATCATCTGTCATACATTGTGATAGGTAATTAAAAATAAATTGTTTGGTTTGGTTTTTTTTACCATCGAAATTCATAACGAGACGAAACATGATTTGGACGTTTCTAATGTTTTGATTTCGATTTCGATTTCGATTTCAAATTCGATTTTAGGTTTCCATTGTTGGAAGTGCTGGTGACCATGAGGTTGGATCTTCTAAACTACATATCAGAGATATTATTAAATTCAGCTGGGAGCACAGGTAGGAGTTTGAGTCTGATTCGATCAGATATGAACCTTTGTTATCATTATTGCATATTATATCTAAGGGACAAAACGAAGTAGGGACAAATAGGGGTTAGTTAGAGGAACTAGACACTTAGATTAATCATTTACATTTTTTATATAAGGATTGATTGATTGATTGATTGACTGATTGATTAGATACTATCCTGGACAGCTGGTTTGCCATCATATATCCGGAGAGTATATTGCCTACGCTATCATTACTCCGGGTATAAGCCAGGGTATGGTGAGAGTTATGAACAGAAACACAGAAGAACGAACTCTCATCAAGGTTGGGATTTAAATATATATTTTATAACCCTGGGAACTCAGAATACAAGCGCATTAACTTTCATAAATACCTAATTCGTTTGGGATGTATTTTAGCATTATTTTGAGTGAATTAATTTCTTAATTTTGGAGGGATTGCTAAATTAATTTTTTTTGCCTAGCAAATGAGTTAAAAAGTTAACAGTAGTTTTTTTAAGGGAATGAAGGGCGCCGTGGTGGACGTGAGCTTCGCGCACGTGAAGGAGGACGTGGTGGTGGGTTGTGTAGATGAGCAGGGGAACCTGTTTGTTTACAGGATCAGTGAGTCCTCCTCAGGTCTTCAACATGAACGAGTTCTCTGTGTTCTCCGGGATAAACCTCTTCATACAGAGCATAGGTAATTACTGTCTCCCACATCAAGACTTGTCATTTTATTAATTTTCAAGGTGACAGATTTTTAATTCAGTGTGAATCATTAAACTAAAAATAGGAAAAAGAATTTTTTGATTTTAAATAGTCTAATGAACATGAAACACAGTAATTGTGCAGTGTACACAGACCAATTTCACTTTAACAATTTGATGTATAAGCTACTGGCAAAGCTATTTCTATTGAAGAGAAAAAATATCCTACTGATCAAATAGATTATCAAGTTCAATAGGTGGCAACAGAGAAATGGATTAATTATACACAACGTCACAAGTGTCATATGTAACAAGGAAAACTAAATTTTCTCACATTATTTGACATGTTTTTCAAGATAAAATAAAAAAGTGTAAAAATAGAAAATAAATAACACATAAAATTGCACCTTTTTCACTGTAAGATAAGCTATTTATTCTAAAATTGTCACTATAATTAATAATTTTGTCGGACACAATACTGAGTTGACACTTGTGATGTAAGAATACAGCTGTACTGAGAGTGTACAAATTCTACGTTGCCATCTACTGTACTAATCAATCTTATTGCTACTGACCAAAATCTTAAACTTGTCTGAACCTTATTAAGATAAGGATTTATGAAGATTTTTATTTCATCTTTGATTTTTCTTCCTAGAATTCTCAACTTTGCCTTTTTAACCTTTTTCTGGTCAATAATGTGTCAAATTCTTAAATTTCTGTATTAGTATTCCGCTAGTCACTTGAACAGAGAACTTGCAATGAAAAATAATTAGTTTACTTGGTTCCGTATTGTGAATCGGACGTATTATTTTTTTATCATCATTATCAGACTGATCTGGTGTCCGTATATGAAAGTATGTGAAGAGGACGAGGATGATGAAGATGATGTAGAGAGCTCTGCTCGTCTTCTCGTCCTCACACACGGAGACGACTGTGAGGTGTGGCACGTTGATACAGTTGTGGAAAAACATGGAACCGGACCTCTCAGACCAGAGGTAAAATATTTATCATTGAAAACTACGAAACTTTGTTTAGACTTAATAAACTTTGTTCAACCTTAATAAACTTTGTTCTGACTTAATAAATATTGTTCAAACTTAATAAACTTTGTTCAAACTTAATCATCTTTGTTCAAACTTAATCATCTTTGTTTAAACCAAATAAACCTGCTCAAGCATAATAAACTTTGTTTAAACTCAATAAACTTTGTTCAAACTTTATAAATTTGTTCAAACTTCAAAACTTTGATCAAACTTTAAGAACTTTCAAACTTTATGACTTTGATCAAACTTTGAAAAAAAAATTTCAAGTCTAATAAAAATTTTTAGCAAAGTTTATTAAGTTTGAACAAAGTTTTAAAAGTTTGTTAAAAGTTTTTAAATTTTAATTGACGTTTTTAAAGTTTGAACAAAGTTTATTAAATTTTAGCAAAGTTTATTAAGTTTGAACAAAATTTTTATAGTTTGATCAAACTTTTAAAACTTTGTTTCAACTTAATAAACTTTGTTCAAACTTAATAAACTTTGTTCAAACTTAATAAACTTTGTTCAAACTTAATAAACTTTGTTCAAACTTAATAAACTTTGTTCAAACTTTATTTACATTATTTAAATTTCTAAAAACTGATGAAACAATCGATTAGAACAGATTTTAAGCAAAGTCAATTCTTATCCAATATTTTTATAGTCATGAAGTTTTATTAGGATGTAACTGACGGATTATTAAAAATTCCCGAAGCTGGAGGCATCATAACAGACGCGGCATTTTCTCCTGATGGGAACGCTCTTGCTACTGCATCCAAGGACGGCCAAGTCAAGTTCTTCCAGGTTAAATAAATCCTTAATCAATAATCATTTTATTTTTATTTTTGTCATATTTTTCTGATTTTAAATTATTTATTTTGTCCAGGTTTACATGAAAGGGGAAGAAGATCCACGGTGTTTACACCAATGGTCTCCTCATGGTGGAAAACCGGTTTCTAGTCTTCTCTTCCTGGACGACCACTCAGAGTATCAACCCAACGTGGCGTTCTGGAAATATGTCATTACCGGCTGTGATCATAACAGTGAACTTAAGGTATAACTGACTCTGGCTGTACTTCTTACTTCATCGTAATTTTACCATTATCGACCTAAACCTTTCCCTGACTTAATCCCAATCCGTTTTGAACAGTAGCCTAATATTTTTTATCCAGGCTTGAGCATATTCTCAAAATTTCGTGGTTTTTTGGATTAAGTTTTATTTATATTACACCGTTTTGAATTCTATATTTTGATTAGATCTGGTCCTGTGAAACTTGGAGCTGTCTTCAGACAATCAAGTTTCAGTCCCATGGGGCGGATTCAACAGAACCTAGACTCAAGATAGCTCTGGATTCTACTGCCAGGTATAGAACAGAACCTAGACTCAAGATAGCTCTGGATTCTACTGCCAGGTATAGAACAGAACCTAGACTCAAGATAGCTCTAGATTCTACTGCCAGGTATAGAACAGAACCTAGACTCAAGATAGCTATGGATTCTACTGCCAGGTATCGAATAGAACCTAGACTCAAGATAGCTCTGGATTTTACTACCAGGTGTAGAACAGAACCTAGACTCAAGATAGCTCTGGATTCTATTGCCAGGTATAGAACAGAACCTAGACTCAAGATAGCTCTGGATTCTACTGCCAGGTATAGAACAGAACCTAGACTCAAGATAGCTCTGGATTCTATTGCCAGGTATAGAATAGAACCTAGACTCAAGATAGCTCTGGATTCTACTGCCAGGTATAGAACAGAACCTAGACTCAAGATAGCTCTGGATTCTACTGCCAGGTATACAACAGAGGTCATCTGGGTTCTTCTGCTAGGTATTAAACAGTACCTAGACTATATTAAGCCATTTATTCTACTGCTTTCTTCAGAAGGCAAAAATAAATTACTAGTTTTCTCAATTTTACAACTCTTTAGGTATCTCCTGCTCTCTGATATTGACAGAAACCTGCTCTATGTTCTCTCGGTTGAGTTCCCTTCTGAATCTCTAAACGAAGATGCATCTGTAGTGTCAGTCTCCGAGTTCCCTACACCCGCTCCTCTCCTCTCATTCTGCTGCATCTCTGCTGGGAAAAAGCAGGTACAGTGACTTAATGTAAGATTATATTGAAGTTATCGACTATTAACAATCCGTAAATACAAAGTTCTAACTGTCTTAGTACAATTTAAAATGTAATCTATATAAAAATTCTATAAATATAAAAAACAGTATATAAAAAAAAAAAAATTATTAGAATCGGAAATATAAATATTTAAATTTGACTAATAAAAAATTTGCAAGTGACATTTATATATGTATTTATATCTTTGTGTGTGAATAAATTTTTATATATATATTTATTTATATGTATTTATTTATATCTTTGTGTGTGAATAAATCTATATATATTTCTGAAGGCCATTTGAGAAACTATCTTAAAAACTGAAATAAGTCACTTATTTTGTTTACCGGAAGTTTTAAAAAAAATCTTTTTTCTAGCCTTTTTTATTGAGGTTGCTATGGGTGAGGATGGGGTTACAGTACAAGAGAATGGAGGATCTGTGGGCAGTAAGGAGAAAACTGTAATCAAACTCTGCTTTGTTCAAACCAAACATCTCCAGGAGTGTTCAATCATCTTCGACGACGCTGCCAAAGCAGCTCTTCCCAAATCCTTCCCTGTTGCTCCAGTACCTGTTCGAGTACCCGGAGAGATGAACGGAGACGGTTTCCCTTCTCCTCTGAACCCTGTCCTGGCAAGTAGTCCTAAGGAGAATCCCAATTCTAGCAGTGACGATCTCGCTGAAGCCGCGAGCAAAATAAATCTCATCTCAACCAACAAGTTTAAACCCCTCTCCTCCCTTCCACCTCCTGACATTGTAAAGAAAGAAGAAGTTACCATTGAACTAGACAATGATGACGACGATGACGGATCTGAATATGACGACGGTGTTGTCCCAACACTTGAAAAGGTGTCTCAAGAAAAGGATTTTGTCTCCGGTAACTCAAGTCCTAGCCGAGAGGTTGCCACTATCCTCTCTACAGATGAGAGAAGGTTTGAGCCTGAATCTCCCGCCGACAACACAATACAAGAATCTCCATCTCCTGACTTCCACTCTACCAAGATAAACTTGAATACAAGTGGAACAATATTTCCTAATCCTCCCTCTGTAACCCTCGCCACTGCTATGACAGGCTCACTGGCCAAGATGGTCCCTGTACCCCTCACCCTTGACGTCCCTGTAGCCAATTCTCAGCCCCTAGATATTGTTGTAAAGGATCTACAAAAAGAAATATATAATCTACGCCACGAGATCTCCGGTTTAAACAGAACAGAACAAATAGCTGCACAGATAGAAGCTCAACTAGCAACCAGGCTTGATGCTGCCGTCAACAGGACTATATCCGTCAGTCTAGCTAAGATGGAGCAGAACATGAAGAAGCAGGAGGAGATAATGATCAACTTCATGGCTAAATCTATCACATCGAAATGTGATCAAATTCTGAGTATTGAGCTGAAGCGCAATGTTGCCGAGACAGTAAACCGTGCTCTGGAACCTCTCAAGGCGAGGATTGACTCTCAGATTGGACACAAGCTTTCTAACGCAGATCAGGTGGTTCGAGAGAGTGTTTACAAGATCGTGAGTAATCCCGGCTTTCAAGATTCTATCTCTAAGAATGTCTCCAAGTCCCTCCAGCCTGTGATTGCTGAAAGCTACCGTGAGGTGCTCCAGGCTAACCTACCAGGAATGGAGAGAATGATGAAACAGATTCTCTCTAACATGAACGAAACTTTCCTGGCCGGAACTAAGGAGTATACTGCCGAGCTCCGGGGTAGACTGGAAGCATCAGAGGTTGCTCAGAGAGACGAAATCTCACCGTATCTCAGGGATATCATGAAGAGTCTTGGTAATCTTTCAGCCAGTCAGAGTAAACTCAGTAACCAGGTAGAGAGGCAAAATTTAACATTTATTTTAAACAAATGACTTTTGTAATTTTTTTTCTAGGTTTCTGAAATAAATACTCGAAATGAGAAGGAGTTACCTAAAAGTATTGCAAAGATGATCCGTAGTGAGGTTCGAGCTGCTTTATTGGATCAGGTTTCCGTGTCTCCGGGACCTATCAAACCCAACAATCTTCATGCTGATATTAAATTTATAAAGGTGGGTTTCTATAATTTGATAAATCTAATTCAATTGATCTGAGTGATATATGTATTAAAATATTTAATTTTTTGTAATCACCTTGAGATTTAACAATATGTTGACTAAATGGAGCACGGGCTGAAAAATCGTAAGGTTAATGTTTCGGTGCATTCAACAAAAATAAGCGTTTTTTTGTTTTTTTAACCCCCGATAAATCATTGGATATTTTTAATTGTAAGTTTTATCAGAGTTGACACTGACCACTGTACTTTTTAGAAAAGCGCTTAGCTTTAGTATGAACTTTAAGTCCAATTCAATTTTGGGTTTAGCGCGGTAAATCAAAAAACATTGTCCGACGGGGCATCCAATGTCTCAGGTTGAACCATCGAGGCAAGGGTACAAAGAAATTTCTAAGAAGGTTTAAGATATAAAAGTTTAAGCCTCAATTAATATTTAACCTTTAAACTTATTTGAAATACTACGCTTTTACATAGTACATTTTAAAACAAAGAAGAAAAATTTCGCTGATTTTTAATAAGGAAATTCGCGGATTTTCAAGATTTTTGAAAATTTTACATAAATAAAAAACTTTTAAATACAATTTTTTAAATTTTTATCATTCATAAACCTTCCCTGGGGTCACGTGATGTCCCACAAAAAATTTGGGCCTGATCGGTTTAGCGGTTTTGACGTTTATTGAATGCAAACCAACAGACATACAGACAAGCCAAATTATATATAGATACATTATTATACTCAAGATTGTAAAATATGTGATATTTAGGAGATGGCGAGCACAGGAAACTACAACGAGGCCTTTAAGAAAGCGCTGAGCTTGAACGATCTGTCCATGGTTATGCTGGCCTGTCATTCCGTCAACCCCGGGCAAATGTTCGGTCAAGAGACCTGTCCTCTCAACCAATCGGTCATTCTCTCTCTTATTCAACAGCTTAGTTGCAACCTACAGGTGAGCAAATATTATGATTCACAGTTGCATTCATCAAATTTAATTCTAGTGCATTCTATCATCTTATTATTCCTGGTCTGCTTAAGTGTATTATCGAACTGTGACTCATTTTTTCTTGAATTTTCGAAAGAACCGGTCGGGCGGGGGGGGGGGGGGGGTATTAATAACCTTTAAGAAATACCAGTGTATTATGACACTTAAAGGCCTGTTTGCGTCTGTCTTATCTAATGTCAGTTATATCCCAATAGCTTCAATATCTATTAATTATTAGTCTGGTTTTTGTCGAGTTTTTAATTTTACAAGTCATAAGTATATTTATTTAGTAATTTATGAATGTGGTAACATAACTCGAAGATCTTGATAAACTTAAGGGTGGATCTTTTCAAAGAACTTGAAAATCGAGATTGAATCGGATCGGATCGGATCGGATCGGATCGGATCGGATCGGATGGGATGGGATGGGATGGGATGGGATGGGATGGGATTGTTTAAATAACAGATGACCTTTGAGATTAATTTTTGGTTTCTATTTATCCAGGAGAAAACCGAGCTGAAGCTGGCGTACCTGGAGGAGGCAGTTCTTCATCTAGATAAAAACAACTCTATTACCAAGGTTTGACCTTATGATATTTTTATAATAATTTATATTTTAGAAATATCTAAAAGATTCATTTTTAAATGTCTCCTTCTAATAACTACACACACAAAAAATATTAAAAATCATTTTTAACAGATTCAGAATCCAAAATTGAATATATTTGGATTGTTGCAATAATATTTTTTTTTTTATTTGAAAATTCTACGAAATTTACATAAAATATTCATCTATAAAGTGTGAAATGTCCATCAATGAAATGTCCATCTACCTATAAAATGTCTTTTTTTATTTAAGGAAAAAAACTTACTAATAAAGTCCCCTGTATGAACTACAGAAACATGTGGCGAGGAGAAAAAAAAAACAATTTAAGAAATTTGAATGCAAACCTATTCTGAACTCAACTTAAAACAATTTACTAAGCTTACATTATATGATAGTTTGACTGTAGGTTGATTTGATCGGTAATAAAAGCATTTATAATAATTCAACATTTTATATTGCTAGTTCAGGGTAGATCCGCTCCTAAAATTAACATTTTTTATTTATCTTTAGGCTCACGCCCCCTCCATGCTGAACCTACTGAAGGCCTCCATCCAGACCTACACCAAGGAGACCCCAAACAGCAAGCACGCCAGGAACTTCAAGACCTTGGAGATGGCAGCTGCGGGATTTATTCATGAGATCCAGTAGATCTACAATCTTGAGTAAATATCTCCAGTAGATCTTCAATCTCAAGTAGATCTACAATCTCCAGTTGATTTACAATCCCCAGTAGATCTACAATAAATCTTCACCATTTTGGAAGACACGGAACACAATATTTATAAAAGCCGACTTTGTTAAATTTGACCCCCGACCTTTTACTAAATACGATCATTTAAACCCTGATTTCCATCAGAATAGAATACTTATACTCATTACTCATATCAGATCCCGGTGTACACGCGTACAATTCTGTACATACAAAGATACTAATAGAATAACAATTATGTACAGCGGCCATTTATTTCATGTACACTTTATACAAAGACATAACCTGTACCGACTCGACAATTATTTTTTATTGTCTCTCCAAGTTAGTTACTGCATGACATATTGTATTCATGCTGATTTTTAGTTTATAAAGAAATCCTGCAGTTAACGCTCTACGGTACGTGAGCTTGCTCCACATATATTATTCATGCCAGCATTTTATATTCGTTCATTTGTTAAATAAAGTAATACAAAAATATTTGTATAATTCAAGAGCATGTTTTATTTTGGGTAACAGTCTTGGTAATAGTAGAGGTTCACTTAGATTTGACTTCATGGTTAGGATGTTATTGAGAAGATCAAACAAGATCATTCAGATTATCATTTCATTTCCGATGTATCATTAAAAAAGATTAAAGTGTTAAATGGATTGTAAGCGTAATTTCAAGTGACCCCCATGCAAAGATGGCAATGCCCGATTTACAAAAGTATCCTGTAAAGCTTTGTCTAATGTATGGCAAATTTCTCATTCATGTTACCATAGATACAACTATAGGTCGTATCTATCTATCATAGTAATCATAGTGTGCCTATGGTAGAAGGTCTGAGAAATTAGATCCGAGGAAGTCAATTTTTTTTCTTTTAACTGTTCATTTTCAATTGCAGTTTCTCTGCGAAAGTGACTTGCGCATTCCAATTGTTCATAAGAAGCAATGGAGAAACTCGCATGAATAAACACTTTCGTGTCAGATAAACGATCGGTATCTTAAACATTTTTATCAGATTAGATTTAGAGAAGTATATTTTATCAACAGGATATTGCGACTTGAAAATAATTAAATTGATTGAAATAAGCTATATTCATTATATCTACTCGTGGTTAATTGAGTTGTTGATTGTATGAAGAATGAGAGATGGGTGAATTAGAGGGAGTAATTTAACTCATTCCGTCCAATTATTTCTTACTTTAGTTCTCTGTCTTCCATGAATATTAATGCCAGAATCAATTATGTCGATAATGTGAAAGTGATTAAAAGATGAGGCTCTGGATGAAGGGGAGGGGGGTAAAAATATGCAAATCATTCTGTAGATTACACTTCTATGGGTTATATATCAGAAATACATGTGATGCCTATCGCGTGTTCCCGTGAAATGTGTCAAGTATCAATTAAAGTTAAGATTATGCAGGCTCGGTTTAGCAGAGTTAGGAACAGGCTGAGCTGAATCCCGGGACAAGTTTAATCTTTGCATTGCAGGGTTCAGGAAACCGGAAAGTTGTCCAGGCGCTCCACACACTCCACAGGCTGCCTGTTAGAGCCTGGCCAATCTCCACTCTAATATTGAAAGGACGGGTTGGGTCGACTCCGGGTCTGCTCCTGATACATGAGGAGAGAACTGAACCGGATTTATGTCCCAACACGGCGGTCTGCCTGGGCCTGAGAAACTAGTTTCCAGCAAACCATTAGAAAACTAGTTCCTGCTTAGCAGCTCTCGTCAAATCCGGACAGAAAGCCAGATATATTTATTTCTTTCTGCAAAATTGAGAAATTATTGTAAAATAGAGAATCCGAGTTTGACAGGATTAAACTAGTAAAACGTGTCGAAAATATGTTTAAATAAACTGCCATTGAAATCCTAATTCAGCTGGAAAATTAAATTGACACGTTTTTCAGAAATTCTCTAGTTACAGTTAATATAAATACAATGGTAGAGTTAAGATAGTGAAGGATGGAAACGGAGGATGAATGTGTAGACGCGAACTCCAACATGACGGGGAAACTCGTGGATTCTTTATCCGCAGGTATATTCATATTGGTTTTCTGTTAATATCTGGTATTTGGGTGAATGGGCTGTCACTGATTTTTTTGATAGCTCCGGTAATCTGGAGTCGCAGATTACCTGTTATTCTTTGGTTATCTTTGTATTTTGGTCTTCTGTTGTTCAAGGTATCTTGACATTCTAATTTACCTTGTATCCCACGTAACTTTTTATTCCAGCTATTCCCGGTACACCTGTAATCTGGTTTTAATAGTATGCTGCTATTCTTGTTGTTCTGGTATCCCAGGTATTCTGGTATCACAGATATCCTGGAATCCCAGGTATCCTGGTATCCCAGGTATCCTGGTATCCTGGTATCCTGGTATCCCAGGTATCCTGGTATTCTGGTATCCTGGTATCTCAGGTATCCTGGTATCCCAGGTATCCTGGTATCCCAGGTATCCTGGTATCCCAGGTATCCTGGTATCTCAGGTATCCCAGGTATCCTGGTATCCCTGTATCCTGGTATCCCGGTATCCCAGGTATCCTGGTATCCCAGGTATCCTTGTATCCCAGGTATCCTGGTATCCCAGGTAGCCTGGTCTCCCAGGTATCCTGGTATCCGAGGTATCCTGGTCTCCCAGGTATCCTAGGTATCCTGGTCTGAGGTCTCCCAGGTGTCCTAGTTTTTTAGTTATTCCATGTATCCTGGTATCCCTTGTAATTTAGGTATTCCATGTATCCTGGTATCTCAAGTATCCTGGTCTCTTCCAGGTATCCTGGTCTCCCAGGTATCCTGTTATCCCAGGTATTCTTGTATCCTGGTATCCTTGTATCCTGTTATCCTGGTATCCTCATATCCTAGACATACAAGTCTTAATAAACCTAAAACCATAATATTACAGATGAAGATTCAATCCTGGAGGAGGTTGTGGAGGAAGGACAAATTCTCATGCAGGATGTAGATGATCATCAGGTACCTGGACACATGGATAGGACCTTCAAGAACTTTTAAGGACTTATCATAGACATCATTAGGTACCTGGACATACCCATGGATAGGACCTTCAAAAACTTTTCAAGACTAATCATAGACATCATCAGTTACCTGG
Source organism: Eurytemora carolleeae (assembly GCF_000591075.1). Taxonomy (NCBI): domain Eukaryota; kingdom Metazoa; phylum Arthropoda; class Copepoda; order Calanoida; family Temoridae; genus Eurytemora; species Eurytemora carolleeae. The sequence goes on from NW_019396203.1 coordinate 279,960, forward strand.
ACATACACATGGATAGGACCTTCAAGGACTTTTCAGGACTAATCATTGACTTCATCAGTTACCTGGACATACACATGGATAGGACCTTCAAGGACTATTCAAGACTTATCATAGGCATCATTAGGTACCTGGACACATGGATAGGACCTTAAAGGACTATTCAAGACTAATCATAGACATCATTAGTTACCTGGACACATGGATAGGACATAAAAGGACTATTCAAGACTAATCATAGACATCATCAGTTACCTTGACATACACATGGATAGGACCTGGAAGGACTAATCATAGACTACATTTCACAGAGAGAGCGAATTTATTGTCAGTGTTTGTAATTATTATTATTTTTAACAATCAACCTACAGACAAAGTACAACGACCTGTAGGTTGAAATACAATGAAAACAGGATTGAGCTACTCCACTTGCCCTGGTCTATATTCTTGCTTTTTTAGCTCCGCGGCACTAAACCCAGATACCGAGAAAAAATCATTAATGTTTAGCATGTTTCAAGTTTGTATTTCCTGCTATAATCCTCACTTTATCCTTCAAAATTTATATTAATATTGGGATAAATGTTAAACAAGTTACATCAGGAAAAATTAAAACAATAACATGTTATTTCTCGACCCGAATCCGTCTCTGTATCAAGAGTAAATGAATCCTAAGCTCTGCTCCAACAAGTGAACAGACTCTTTATTATAATATTCTAGCAAGTGGTGATGTTAACGGGAGGAGAGATGGGACAGCAGCATATAGTAATTACAGACGGAAACCTGCCTCCAGGAGCTCAGGTAAAATAAACCACGGCCTTGAAGTAATTGAACTGGGTTCGGAGAGTTGAACTAGTTCTAGCTGTTATTAGTTCTCTTTTATATTTTTTCATTTAAGAATAATTTCTTACATCCTTCTTTGAATTGATTTAATTTATCGAAATTTTGGGAAAAGTTAGAACTTCGGTTATATCCAGTTTGATTAAACCTTGCTCCCGACGTTTTTTTGATCCACCCAAAAGTTTAATTCCCATATTTCCCTTTATATCCAAATTAATTTAGCCTTCTTCTCCTCAAATCCAAACTAATAAAGCCTTGCTCTGTTGTATCCAGATTAACCCAACCTGGCTTACCCTGAATCCAGGTTAATCTAAACATACTTCCCCTGTATCCAGATTAATCTAACCCTACTCCGCTTGTATCCAGGTTAATCTAACCATACTCCCCCTGTATCCAGATTAATCTAACCCTACTCCGCTTGTATCCAGGTTAACCTAACCCTACTCCGCTTGTATCCAGGTTAATCTAACCATACTCCCCCTGTATCCAGATTAATCTAACCCTACTCCCCTTGTATCCAGGTTAATCTAACCATACTCCCCCTGTATCCAGATTAATCTAACCCTACTCCGCTTATATCCAGGTTAACCTAACCCCCTGTATCCAGATTAATCTAACCCTACTCCCCTTGTATCCAGGTTAATCTAACCATACTCCCCCTGTATCCAGATTAATCTAACCCTACTCCGCTTATATCCAGGTTAACCTAACCCTACTCCCCTTGTATCCAGATTGATCTAACCCTACTCCCCTTGTACCCAGGTTAATCTAACCCTACTCCCCCTGTATCCAGGTTAATCTAACCCTACACCCCCTGTATCTAGGGTAATCTAACCCTACTCCCCCTGTATCCAGGTTAGTCTAACCCTACTCCCCCTGTATCCAGGTTAATCTTACCATACTCTAGGTTATCCAGCTCCCTGACGGAAACCACTCTATCGTGATGAACTCCCGAGTGATGAAGACTGAACCTGAGGATCTAAGTGTCCGGGAGGAGAGAGGGATGGTCAGGTTGCCTGGGAACCGTCAGATAAATCTTGAAGCTGGAGCTCAAGCTATTCAGGTTTAAATCATCTTTTAAACTAAGGCCGAATTTAAAGAATTTGGGCCGCGGCTTAAATATGGTTGGTTCTACTTAAAATTGTTTTCAATGTTTCAAGATTTAAACCGGCGCTTAATTGAAACCGGGTTTTAACGGATTTAAGGCGCGTCTCAAATTCATTTAATTCGGACACTACTCAATCATCATTCATCAGATATTAATCATTAAAATGTCTATGCACCTTAAGCGGACTTTTTATATCCATTGATTCGCAACTGTACCCTTCAAATCTTAATCCGAACAAAAATGTGGAAGATATTCTTATTTTTCTACATGAAAAAGTTTAATTCTGACAGTTTCCTTCATTGTTTGCGAAGCACCAATTCTCGAGTCATTTTTACAAAGAAATAGTAATTTGAAATTTATTCTTGTTCATTCAAATTTTAAGGGTATTGTTGTGAATCAGACATGACAATAGAGAAGTGAAGGGGTGCTCAAAAATACGCCACAGAAAATGCCCATATAGCAAAAGGCTTCTACATTTTTTCTATCTGAATTCTAATCTTCTAATTATAAATAAATATGCATCATGCATACTGCATTACTACATTACTGCATAGGAAAATGTTTCAAGGAACGCAAATAAATCATTAAATAAATAAACATGAATTAGATACAGCTGAAAGATTAATTTCTATTCAGGCTAGCGCTGCGGCTTGTGTACAAAATGTGATAAGAAATCTAAACATGAAGGACACAGAGAAGATTTCTATAATCACAGGAACAGGAGGACCAGCTTCTCAGGTATAATCTATTTACATAGATTTTATTCTAATTATTGTAAACAATAGGAAAGATTGTGAACATGGCTCGGAATTCTGAGGTGCACGGCCGTTATTGTTTATTGATTGTTGTTTAGTTACAATAAGAATAGTTTCTGATATATCCTTCAGATCACAGTACAATGTAAACAAAAACTATTATCTATTTTTCTATATTTTTTTTGGACTTTCAAACAATCGAATAACAACAAGGCCCCTTTTTTCGTGTTTTGATACAATTTGACAAATCACGATCGTATTCTTGCTTGTATTTGCTGTAGAAAGCCATCATACTCAATTTCTAGGAGTACCGCTGCCACTTGTCGTAAACAAAATCATTTCATACAGTTTTATGTTGCAGGCAGGGGCGTAGTTAGGAATGGTCCAAGGGGGGGACTAGTCCCCATAACCCCTCCCCGCTGACTAAGCATCTGGTTGTAGGCCGCTGAAAAATAGGGGACTCGAGACGAAATTTCAACTCAGCCCCTTTAAAAAACCGGGATAGTTACATGACCTTTAATCTTGATTAATTTCAGGAGCGAGTAGACCATGTTCTTATAGAGGATAGTTTACTGGACTCTATGCATGAATCTCCAGCTAAAAGAACCCGAACTACTGGACACGATCATCCGAAACTTACCATAGCTAAACAGTATTCTCCATTCGGGTTCCACTGCACCCTGGAGGCTCCAACCGCACAGTGGGTGCGGAGGGACGAGGATAGGTGCACGTATATGAATAAAGGACAATTTTACGGAGTAACCCTGGAGTACAGAGCAAATCCGGCCGAACCTATCACAGAATCTTTAGTTAATGTTCGCAGTGTTGTTATGTTGGTCTTTAGAGATGCAAAGGAAACCCATTTCAATTATTTATCTCCTTTCGTAACTCTCTATCAAATTGCGGGTTTGAAGAAAAAAATCCGCGTCCCACTTGATTGACCTGGCTTAGGTCAAAAGAATTAAGTCCTTGCCACAAACTCAAATTTTCTAGTCCCTTTATCACATGCAATCCAATGTGGTAGATTTCAAACTTAAAATTCTGTTAGATCAAATATCAAAGGTGTACACCGTTTCGTTTCAAAGAAATGGGGATTAGAAAATAAGAATGGCAAGGACTTAATTCTTTTACACAAAATTGCTGGAACGATTTTCTCTTCTATTCTTATATTTGAGTGAGATTTGGGACTTACAAAGATTTTAAAACACATTTTTTTTACATTTTCAGTTAATAATTTGAATGGGTTGTATAGAATCCCGACGATGAGTTAAACGCCTGGGAATTCTGGCACGGCCGGCAACCCACGAGCAAACAGAGAATCATCGACGCCGAGACGAACAACATGAGCGACCAAGTCGGGATTACGGAGATAGAGGATGTAGCGTACAATGCTATCGCTGTATATTGGAATCCCCTGGAGAAACCTGCGTTCCTCTCTATAGCACTGCAGTGCCTGTCTACAGATTTCTCCCTGCAGAAGGGGGTGAAGGGACTTCCCATGCATTTACAAATTGATACCTACGCTAAAAGTGGAAATGATGGAGATTATGATATAATACACCGGGCATATTGTCAGGTAAAGAAACTGCAGATATAGTTTTTGGTTAACATCCATTGTCTGCCAAATTCTCATTGATATCTGTTAATCTAAATTCTAGCAACAATAAGAAACATATCCTTGTTTTTTGTCGGATTGAGTGATAAATACTTAAAATTTCATTTTTTGCCTTTGCTCCATAAATCCGCAAATCATTGGATATAGACTTTGATTTTTAGTTAGAATAAAAACGGTTATTTCTGTTATCCTTAAAACGAGAAAGGTTAGAAAGTACCAATTTCAATCGAGCATTAATTAGAGGTTCAAATGAAATTACGTAATTTAATCGTTCATTAAAACTTCATAACCCTACCCCCCCCCCCCCCCTCCACTTTACTCCCAGAAATTTAAACACACACATCCGTGTTGATGTTCATGACTGGACTTATAACTAAAATCTCTGTTCTATAGGTGAAGGTTTTCTGTGATAAAGGCGCTGAGCGTAAGTTCCGTCAGGAGGAACGACGTGCCGCTAAGAAGGTTGCTGTTGGAGGACAGAGAGTTCTAGATATGTACCATTAGGTGATCAATTCAAAGTGACCATCAATGCAAAGCCCGATTCACAACTTGAAACCCTTTTCTGGTAAATAATGTTGAAGATATTTCAGGTTCAAAAGGGTTTCAATCTGAAAATTTATATATGTTTTCCTGCAGTAGAAATGCGCAAGTCGCTTTAAGAAACCCCACAATTGAAAATAATCAGTTTTCCTTATTATAAACATTGATGTCTATATCATACTTGATCAGACAAAGCTTTTAAACGGTTTAAATCGACTTTTGCCATCTTTGCATGATATGGTCACATGAAATTACGCCTACAGTATAACCTGATGTTCAAACCTCACTATAAAATTTAAACTTTGTATGAATGTATTCTCTGTACTAAATATTAAAAACTAGCGTTGCCCGTAAAAAAAAATTTGTAGGAAAAAATTTTTTTTTTTTTTAGCCTATAACACCCCCCGGTCACCCATGAGTGTCCAGCCGTTTGGCCGGCCATAGGGAACATATATATATATGAATGTCTTTTTTCATTATAATGATTTTTTTATATTCAGTGTTCAAATTATTTTTAATATTTAGGACGTTATACATGCAACTTTAACTAGGTCTAAGCTTTTTAAATCTAAAAATAAAAGTATCTCTAAAGGATATTCAAATATTTTAAGTTTAGCCATAATCCTTTCCAACTTATTTTCCATTTATATCTTTTCATATTTTTAAAATCTGTGTACTTAAAAATTTTGTTTGAAATCTGAAAAATCATGAAAATATTTTGAAAATAGTAGATGGTGGCTATTTGTCAAAATATTTTTAAGAATTCTGACCCCAGCGGAAGAAATATTTATTTTTATGTTTTCCAAATTCTATGTGAAGTAAATTCTCCTTGGATTTGAGTGAGGGAAAATTCGATTTATAAAACCCTAATTATTAACCAAAATTGGAAATTTCCCAAATTTATTTTTATAGAAAGGCACATACCAATGGAAAAGAAATGAGATGTCTTTTATGTGTATTTGATGTTATTAGACAAATTAAGTGAAATTGAAATCATCTGAAATTATATTCCCTAGTGTTATGGGTCACACTGTATTTATATCAATACAAAATTTAATGTTGTGTTTGTTCAGGATAGATCTGATTTTTACTCCATGGTTGATTTATCCCGAATACCAGTTCTATACATACCTTCCAGCTCCGACACACCCCCTTTACACTCCGTCCTGGGCGGACTGGGCGTATCCCCCTCCAACCCCACGCCCCCTGGACTATCCCTTCTAAAGAACAGCACTGTGATTCCTGAAAGGCGGAGAAAATCCTTCCCGCCCCCTGAGACTAGGATGGTGGTGTATGTAAGACAGGAGAATGAAGAGATATATACGCCCCTGCACCTTGTACCGCCAACTGTGCCTGGTCTAGCCAGAGCTATAGAAACTAAATATAATGTTTCAGCGACTGCCATTCGGTAAGATTGTATTTTTAGTGTCGTACAATCGAGAATTTGCGTTTTTAAGTTAGCTCCGATGAGATATTATTTTATTCCATTTCTTGTCATTTTTTTGTGCTTTTGATTTGATAGGGTTCAGATTTGTTTCGAAAAATAAGTTAGAACATTTCATTCTTCTTATTTTGATTGTGTACTATGTTTAAACCAGAGGTTTAATGTTTTTTTATGATGTTTTGGGAATAACTAGAAATATATTTTTTTTCGAGGAATGGATAATAGAACTTGCATATTTAGTCACCCTTTTTTAACTGAGGAAACCATGATTTTAAAAAAAATCATGGTCTGAGCGTATTAAAGGCTAACCCACCCCCCCCCTCTCCCCTCAGGAATTGTTTGGGTCCCAACGAAAGCTGCCCCCCCCCCCCCCACTCCTGAACAAATTCCTGAATACGTTCCTGATCTTGATGATTCTTAAAATTTTCATTTATTTTATGTATTACACTTTTTAGATATCTTTACCGACGGAACAGTAAAGGAATTATAGCAAAGCTGGACGACGACCTTCTGAAGTTCTACTGCAACGAGGACACCTTCCTCATGCAGGTCACTGCCATAGAGCTGGAGGGGGTGGCTGGACAGGAGAGCATAATGTACGACATCACCCTTTGTGAGATAAATGACTGAAACCTATAGTTATATGATCCTCTTATTCCAGTGCAACTAAACTCATGTTCATATCTTCAGGCGGCGGCGATCTTTTACCAAATATACATTTATATATACATATTGTGGGTATGTGAAACCAACCTAAAACGTTATTCTTGAAATTCGCGAATAAATAGAAGAGTGTACCACTGCAAACTGTAGGTCTAAATAATCGGTTCGAAATATACCTTCCGTGTTTTCAGATATATATATTTTTACGCTGAGATGTTAACACATTGTTATAGAAAATACAATAAATTTTGACAAGTGTTTTGTAGTTTAATATATACCAGCTGAAGTGCCGGGCATTGCCCATGTAGTTTTTAAAAATCGAATTTTGATGAAAAAAAAATAGATTTTTTAAATTTCGAATTTTTGCAGAAAAATATTTGAATATTTTTTGTTACGATACATGAGTACTCCACTTTCAGGTTCCTGAAAAAATTGCAGTCTAATTGATCCAACCGTTTGGACAGCTATAGATATCAAATATTACAAATATATGTGTACAAAGAGCTTTATATCTGTTTTTATACTTTGCTTGTCTGGGTGGGTGTTTGTTTGTTTGTTAGTATCCAATGAACGGCTGAACCGATTGGGCCCAAATTTTTGAAAGTGACCTCAGGTTAGGTATGATTGACTTTGAAAATTTTGAAAATCCACGACATTTTTTTTAAAGTCTGCGAATTTAGTATTGTGTTTCTTATACGATGTATGTATATAAAGAGAAAATGTTCATTATCGAAATAGAGGATGGGCGCGAAGCGCCCTAAAAGCCTAGTTTCATAGTTGTATATAATTGGTTTGTCTGACAGTTCTTGTAAATTGTAAAACGACGAAACCGCTCGGGGAAAATTTTAGGGGCAACAATCACGACTCTAGAAAAGGTTTGTGGACCGAAAATTGAACATTTTTACGGGGGAAAGTCTCGATTATTATTATTTCTAAAAATACATTTTTAACGAAAAAAATACGGAAAAATTTAGGTTCACAATAACAAAGGAATAAATGGTGAATTGAAGAAAGAGAGCAACATTGAAACGATAATTTTGTTGATTTGTTGATATGAAAGGTGTCGCAAAGCGCCATTAAACCATAGTTTCGTAATATTTATAAAATGACAGAAAAAGAATAGTATTTTTAACAAGCATCTTAATGCGGGGTTATACCAGTATGACTTTGCATGCGCTTAACGCATGAAGTTTTCATTTTTGCAAACAGCTTTTCAGAGACAAGGCATTTGTTTGACAACTTAGAGATTTTAAACTTAAACGGGATATTCTCTAGTTCAGTGGTTTTTATTCAAATATAATAATTACTCTCTTCACTGGGAGTTTTTAATTGTGAATGGCGCTTCCCGAACATTATCAGACGCCAGGGGGAGTCTATTATCTATCTTGTTTCTAGTTAAAAAAATCAGATTTCTTGAAATTGCTGGTACAACTTTGCGAACTAGTTTTGATTTGATTTGGTTGCATATTTGAAAATTCAAACGTTTTCTTCTTGGCTCTTCAAAGTCAACCTGAGTCGAAAACTTTAGAATGGTGGATATTGAGATTAGTGCTTGATCATCTCTTTTTCTTAATATCGAGACTAACCTATACTTGTATCCTAAAAAGTGTAAAAAATTCAACCCATCAGAGTCGCATATATGAAGCCGATAAAGGAATTGAGTCTTTGCCACAAACTCTGATTTTCTAATCTCTATATCTTTGCAACCCAATGTTGTAGACCTTAGATATTTCAAACTATGAATTGTTATAGATCAAATAATCTAAGTTTGAAATAATAAAGGTTAACACAATCAGCTCGCAAAGATATAGGGAATAGAAAAGTAGAGTTTGTGTGAAAAAACTCAATTCCTTTGAAATTTTGGGCGCCATTTAAGATTATATACAGGAACGGGAGGGACTCTCTAAATAAAAAAGCTGTTTGCCTTTTCTCTACTATATTCAAGAAAGAACGGTTTAAGAAGAAAATCAAAAGTGTTTCCATTGGATACTGTGATTAAGTAATCGGAGGTCGAATTTAAAGAATTTGAGCCGCGGCTTAGATATGTTTGGTTCCACTTAAAATTGTATTCAATGTTTCATGATTTAAGGCGGCGCTCAATTGAAACCGGTTTTTGGCGGATTTGTGACGCGGCTCAAATTCATTAAATTCGGACTCAGGATTAAGGATATCTCATTCTAAAGTTTTCAGCTCTGGACTATAAACAAGGGCTAGATAAGTTTGATTTCTTCAATTTGGATTTAATCGCGATTTGGTTTATAATAAACAATCTTAAAATTTACATAGTTGGCTTTTTAGAAAAGAGAAAATGATTGATTGGTCAAATTGGGATCGAAAGTCACAGCTTTCTGGGTCAAATTGACCCAAATCTGCGTGATAAAGAGTTATGATTTCAATTTATATTTTGGAATATACTTGAATTTGAATAAACAAGTGGTAACTTTTTTATAGGTCTGGATTTATGCACAAGTGTGAGTAATGCATTTTTTGGTTACTTACTAGAATTAGAAAACAGTTTGATCTTCACAATAGCTCTTAAATGTGGATTTTGAATCTTAAGCAAGATTTACTTTCATTTGACGTGAAAACTGTTTAATGTTAAATACCATTTTAATTATTAATTATTAAAAATTATTATTAATTAATTATTAAAAATTATGGATTTATAGATATATGTTAATTTCACGAAATGGCGTTAAAAATTAATCAAATTTAATTTTTAGGTTTTTTGTAAAAAAAAATGTGTCCCTTGAAAACTAAGTTTAAATAAAACCTCAGCATAATTGTATAGAGTTTTATTAAAAACTCCCAGCTGTTAAACTCTCTTTCTGGTTAAATATTAAATATTAAATATTAAATATTAAAAAAGTTGCACTTGTTCTTCCCGCTGTACTGTTCTATTGTTCTATTAAGTTAGATAAAAAAATCGATAGTTTGAAATTAGGATAATTTCGACCCTTTCTGTCTTTCTGCTTCACTCTGATATACAGGGTGTCCCACGAAACATGACATTTGGTGAATAGTTTAAAATGTCTTCTTCCATGATTTGTTAAGTTGTTTGATACCAAAAATGACAGTAATATTATAGTAAAATTGATTTCAAGCAAATATGTATTTGAAGAAAAGATTTGTTTAACGAAATAAAACTGCAAAAAGTCATAAATAACTAATACAGTATCATGGAAGAAGACATTAAAAACTATTCACCAACTGTCGTGTTTCGGGACACCCTGTAGTATGGAGATGTATGTAAGATAACAAAGAATTGAAACAGAAAGTCTCAAAAAACAAGAAAATTTCAATATTCAGTCATATTAAACTATTCCATTTCTTTGTTGAAGAAACATTCAATTACAGCTTTCTTTGCACGGGGAAAGAGCTAAGTGTACTTCTTAATTAATGCGCGCAGAACAAAAAATGTGTTTCTTTTTTTAATTTGTGTTGAACATTGTAGGTTTAAACTGCTGCCTAAAATTATTTTAAACTATGTAAATTTTTCGAAACCGAGGTTTAACTGTACCCATAATGACGGGGGGTTAACTGTACCTATAATGACCGAGGTTTAACTGTACCCATAATGACCGAGGTTTAACTGTACCCATAATGACCGAAGTTTAACTGTACTCAGTCATTGTCAATATTAAACGGCATGAAAACCATCTTTATTCACGATTTAGCCTTTAAATTAGAAACATCGGGTTTTGTAATTTTTAGTGCCTTAACATTTAAAGAGATTTAACAGTCATAACAAATTTTAAAATCTGTAGTTTGTCTGCCTGTTTGCATGAAGTTAAACGTCCAGCCGATCGGACACAAATTTTTGTGGCAACCAACCACGATCCCATTAACAGAAAATAGTTTTCCTTTATTAATTTAGAAAGCCTATTAATACTTACTGAAATAACTGCAAAAGGAACGGAATTCTTTCCACAAACTCGAATTTTCTAATTCCTATATCTTTGCAACCTGATGTGTTTTACACTTACGAAGATAAAATGTCCGCTTGAAAAGCAAGATACAAACGCTTGAATTCTTGCTAGTAGAGAGGCACGAGGCGTCCTGAAAACCTAGCCAAGATGTTTCCACATTCTAATACATCAATGTGTTTTTAAATCAAAATATAACAAAATTACGGATTTTTTTTACGAACCAAACATTTTTAGTATTTCTTCCATGCAAAAACAAAAAGTACTTAAAGTACATATATAGCAAAAACTAAATTTTATTTTAGTGTATAATATATTTTTAAATCAATTATTTACATTTTGTACATAAATTAAGTAGGATTAAAGCTTTTTAAAATAATAAGGTATTTATAAACTTTTTTAAACCGAAAAACACAATTTTGATAATGAATTCAATTTAAAAATTATATTAAGTAAAAATAGTTATGTGAAAGAAAATTTTCTTTTAAGCATGTTCGCATCTAAAAATTAAGAATGACATGATTTTCCTTATTATCTTAAAGCTTTAAAAATAACAATCATAATAACAAATTGAATTTCTATTTTTAAACAACTTATAAAACGTTAACACACACAAAAAAGCGTTATTTACAAAAAACTTTACAAACTTTAATGCCTTCCAAGCAGTTTACAAGTCTAGACTATATATTATATTGCACCTCGTTATACAGGGTGTCGCAATATACGTCTTTTTTTTGAGACACCCTTTATTATTGGTTAATTTAGGATCACTAACAAACTTTTAACAGAACAGAACTTTAAAATTTATAAGAATAGAAACAGCAAATTTAAAATAAAAATTGAATGATAAAATGAAATAAAATGAATTAGAGATGACCTTGAAAATTTCGATATTATAATGTAAAGATTTGGTGACAGATTATGTAAAAGTGAAACTTTACAATCCTCCATTTTGTTTTTGAAATCATGTTTATTTATATTTTGGTTGGGAGTAAAAAACAGAAAAAGCAATTTGAGTTTTTGCCACAGACTCAGAAGAGTTCTAATCCCTATATCTTTGCAATCTTATGGCGTAAACTTTTGATATTTCAAACTTAGATTCTCTAATCCAATAGAATTTATAGTTTGAAATATCTAAGGTCTACTATATTGGGTTGTGAAGATATAGGGATTAAAAAATCAGAGTTTGTTGTAAAGACTCAATTCCTTTGAGGATTCCTAGTGTAAGTATTTCTTGGTCAAATTTAGTACTGTCGAGACAGATAATATTCTTGGTTAGTTTCAAAATATCATGAACGTCAGTCAAAATATTCGAAAACAAATATCAAAATATTCGAAAACAAATATCAAAATATTCGAAAACAAATATCAAAATTAAAAATACTAATTAGGGGTTACCGGGAAAACAAACAAATATAGTTTATTAGAAAATATATAAAAATTATTTTTTGAAATTCAATCTTTTTAATATTTTACGCTTGACAAACTTTTACCAACGTCAGTTGTATTTTTAGATTAAATTAGAAAGAAAATCTACGTCAATGAAAGATATTTGCTGAATAAGTAAATGAACAGGGTTATTCATCAAACATGAAACATGATCATATGATTGCCGTAAATGATGTTAATGAGCAGAGAACTGCGGGTTATGAAATGAATATAAATTATTTTTTAAATCGTTCCAGTCGTCTTCGTAATCTCACCAAGTCCATCAATAAAAGATAAAAATTGGTGAGAATTGAAAAAGCTCCCAATTTTGAGAATGGTTCGATTGGAGTTGAAATGAATTATTGATTTTTGCGGATTTTCTGATAATTATAGATTTACATCGTCTCGTGTATATCTGCTCTTGCTATGATTCCTGACTGTATATACGTCTTGATCGTAATCTGTCCAGTTGTTATCTGTGGTTGTATCCCAGTTATCGCTGTCGGGCAAACTGTCCCCGTCCCTAGATCCCCGGGATCTATACCCGCTGCTTCCCCGGTCCCCGTGGCTGGACCGGTAGGCGGTCAGGTTGTCCCTGGACCTAGAGCGGGACCTGGACCTGGCAGATTGTCTGGTGGATTTCCTAGCCATGGACCTGTTCAGAGCTGAGGCTCTAGATCGTCTTCCATCGTCAACTAGAGATTGTCGGGAGGAACGGATATCTAAAATATCAAATCTGGCTTAATATTCATATATACAGCCTATGGATTTTTTTACTCCTTGTTTATTCGCCCATTTTCTAACGGAGAAACGGTATCTGCTTAGGTTACTTCCGCCCATAGTGAAACTTTCCAAGATAATTTTATTATGAGAGGAGAAAAAAAGATCCTCTCTCTTTCATCCTTAGAAATTTGTGCATCACGACTTTAATAATCTTAATCATCGCCCCTTCATCATCAAATCTGAGGATACTATACTCTCTCAAGTTTCTCCGGATTTAACTAGGGATAGATCTGTAATAATATCCGCTCTAACTCCGAGTAGTGCTAGACACTGGATAGCCTTTATAAGATATGTTTTTTTTAAAGTTTAACTGTTTTAAAGAAACTCCTTCAAAATTTTCTAACCCTCCCCAGACCATTACAAAATAATATTTTGCCTCCCCCCCCCCCCCAGCAAAAGTACTAGTTGCGCCTCTATGACCAAAGTCCTTTTAACCATAAAGAAAACCTAATAAATAAGATCCCCAACATTGTGGCTCTAAGGACTAGAAGGAAGAGAAGTGCAGAGCATGATTACGTATTTATCTGTCGACTTGAAAGTACACAATGTACCTCTAAGGACTAGACGGAAGAGAAGCGCAGAGTATGATTACGTATTTATCTGACTACTTGAAAGTACACAATGTAGCTCTAAGGACTAGACGAAAGAGAAGCGTAGAATATGATTACGTATTTATCTGACTACTTGAAGGTACACAATGTAGCTCTAAGGACTAGACGGAAGAGAAGCGTAGAGTATGATTATGTATTTATCTGTCTACTTGAAAGTACACAATGTAGCTCTAAGGACTAGACGGAAGAGAAGCGCAGAGCATGATTACTTATTTATCTGTCTACTTGAAAGTACACAATGAGCAAAATACGTATTCTCTACTTTCTCGTAAAATATGAGATGTCATCTTCATTATATATTTACAACCAATTGTCATTCTAACTGAAAGCTTGCGGAATTTATGAATGAATTGATAGAGGTTAGATCGGTTCGATTTCTCCAGGTGTTAAAATATATACAGTAGATACAACCGCTATATGGAGGAATTTTAAAAGGTTTCCACCTAACTATGTATAGATGTATAAATAACGGTATATAGCTAGCTAGGTCAGATCTATGATAGAGAGATACAAAGAGAGAGTAAACTTCAAAGTGTAAATTTATTAAACCTAGCAATTCGGGGCGGTTTGCGCCACTTGTTTATGTTTTTAAAATTATTTAGTTTAGCTTTATTTACAATCATAAGTCACCCGCCTTGTTTTACATAATCTAATTGGACGATCATTTTTTATAGAAAAAGATTTTGAGGTATATAATTAATCCTAAAAACTAAATCCATAGAAAATTTATTTGTTCAAAAATAATTTTTGTTTTTGTAAATGTGAAATTTCTGTATTTATAAAAGACGTTTAATTTCATTTTAACCATTCAAAGAATTGCAATCCTTTTATTTATAATAGTTTAAATAATAATGCAATAAACATTTTAAGTATAAGATAGTTTCACAATCAAATATTGTAATCTGTGATTTAGAAATTTTAACAAGACGTCAAAGATTTAACCAAGGAGTATGAAATAGAAGGGAAATACAACTGACGGACCCGCCCTACCATATGATTATACATGCTTTGCAGACGGTGCATTTGTATAAGAAATATTCAGAATAGGTTATTGTATACGCGGTAATTGTACATCAGACAAATATTTCTTATAAAAATGAAGTACCGTCTGCAAAGCATGTAAAATCATATGGTAGGGCGGGCCGCGTCAGTTGTATCTCCCTTCTATATCATACTCCTTGGATTAAACTGCTTACAGTTATACGATGTATGTGTTACAAGTTTCCCATCATCCATGCATGACCATCAAATTAGACAAATCCGTGAGAAAATGTTTTACTGGACGAACCGGATTTTGGAAAGCGCTGCAGACGATAGCAGGGGGGGGGCTATGGGTGCTAAGCCCCTTCCTTTAAATATTTCGCGACCATCACGGGGGGGGGGGCCTAAAAATCGTGCAAGGGCGTAATTTAAAAAATTACCGTTTCTGCTGCTCTGGTATTTGTTCTGGTATCCTCCTTGGCCGAATAATCCATGCTCAGATCGGCCGTCGGCCATTGACCTTGACCTTGACCTTGTAGACATCTGGGATATATGTGACCTCGCATCCTCCGGTATATAGCCTCCGTTAAGGGTTCCTTAATAAAATATTTTTATGGAAACCAAGCCTAAAGTTTTATGGAGAGTTATAGGACGTTAAGTATTAAAAAAGGAATTGTCCTTGCCACAATCTCCGATTTTCTACCCAATGTTGTTGACCTTAAATTTATCAAACTATGAATTCTAGTTTCATCAAATAATCAAAGTTTGAAATATCAAAGGTTTACACCATCAGATTGCAAAGATATGGGGATTATAAAATGTAGAGACGTCCTTACCTTGTCTAGGATCCATGTGATACATCCGTCCTCTGTTCACACTTCGATCTGTTTTCTGACTGTACATGGATAACTGGTCCCAGTCCTTTTGATGCGGACTCAGTCCTAGGCTTGCTAGTCCAGCCAGGGGAGCTACTGGAGGTCCTAATCCTGCCATGTTCAGTCCGTTCATAGACATGGAGAGAGTATGGATCGGTTTATCTTCCAGCAACTTCTTAGATTTCTTATTACTAGACTTTAGACAGGCGATAAAGATAATAACCGCCACGATCACACAGACAACAATGGCGGTTGAGGCGGGTATGATGATGTTGTCGAGCTTCTTGGCCCCGCCGATCCCTTCAGTTCTCATCTCCCTGCACTGAGGGTAGGGTACGTTGGCCGGAGTGATCTCCACCTCCTCCAGGGATACCACGCACACAACAATACATTCCTATAATAAAGAAGTAAAATACAGTTTTTGCAGTTAGAAGATGGGTTAAACTATTATACCAACCACTAACAACAATCATTATTAATATTTCTAGATGCTTAATAAACTTAAATTCTCAATACTTATTTCAATACCCTGAACTTAAATACTATAATATCATCAAAATTCTTATTTTTATCTTAAATTCTACAAAAGATTTGTATCCCAACGATTGAAAAATAGTTACTCACATTGTCGGGAACATTTTTGATCTTGAATTCTCTCTCGCTAGGAGCCAAGGGTGGACCCTGTTTAAAGAGCGGGGTTCCAAACAGACGATAGATTACTCTGAACCCGAGAATATTGGTTGTCTCCGAGTCCCATTTGATCACTATAGAGTTGTCCTCTTTATAGGCCTCCTTCACTATCACGTCCTCCACTAGCGCCTCCTGGGCGATAAAATCCGAGTCTGGCCTCAGGATCAAATCATTCGGCCTGGATTCAGATACGCTGTTAGATCGATCCAAGGATCGGGGGATTGAGTTCGAGACTGGGTTATTGTCTATTTCCGGTCTTCGGGAGATAGTTGATGAACCTCGTCCTATCAGAGGTTGAGTCTCCCGTCCTAGGAAGGGTTCTCTTCTTGGTAAAACGGGTTCTCCTGCTCCGATCTCCATCTTGAGTTCTGTAATCACATCTCCGGGTCTGGGAGAGGGTTGTCTAATCCTGGGACCAGATGAGGTTTGAGGAGGAAACCTTGTCGTTGGGCCAACAGACCCTCCTCCTCCTCCTCCTCCTCCTCCTCCTCCAAGAGAAGATCGAACTACGGTTTCTGGAAAGGGTGCAGGGTTTGGCTCTCTCGGAGGAATAGAGTTCATAACTCTTCGGGGAAAGGAGGGGATCGGAGGATTGGTGTGAGGGTTGGTCGGAGGAAGAGGAGTGGTGGAAGGCACTCTTTCTGTTGAAGGAGGAGCACAGGTTAAATCTAAAATAAAAAATTATTTTAAAAAATGGTTTCTTTTAGCTTTAGATAAATAAATACTGATTGTGTTTAAATAGATTTATCAAACTGTTGTCTGGGAAATTACAAGTTTGTGGTTTCGGATTAATTCTCACCGTTCTCGTTGAGTTGGTAAAAACTCCGTTCTCTCAGCTGAGACGGATTCCCACAGAATTGAGGATTTCGCTCCCGTGACGTCACTTGGAGATCATATTCCTGAATCCAACGGGGAACCCAGGCCATCCTGCAGTCACACGTGAGGAACCGACCTCCGAGGCTCAATCCCTTCAGTGAGGAGTTGAGGTGGAGGAACGCGTCCTCCGGGACAGAGGCCATGGGGTTTCCGTCCAGGGCGAGCAGGGTTAAGGATCGGAGGTCGGAGAAGGCATTGTTTGGAATGGATCGAAGAAGATTGAACCCAAGATCCAAAACCTGAAATTAAGAGTACGGTTAAATGTTGTCCAGAGAGAGAGAATGATTAAAATCTGATCTTGGTTCATCCCATATCGTGCAGTAGTTTACCCCTACTCAGCCAGGAGGTGGGAATTTACAACTATGTGATCTATGCTGTGTCATTCTAGATTACAATTTACACCCCNCCGTCGATAGCAAAATATCTTTTATAAACTTTGATCTTCCTATTGATAGAAATAAAGATAACACTGTAGAGGATGAAATCCCCGAAAGAGGATTGTAAAATTCGCAAATGAGAAGCGTTGGATTCTGGAACCTTTTGAAAAAACGAAATAGGAGACATGTGTACGTATAATATGTCAAGATATATATCTCTATATGGTTGCTCCGTATCAGTCATGTTTATTACACTATTTAAATCCATATCTTTAAAAAAAGTCTTTATTTTGTTCCACATTTTTTTGGTTACCTCTCTGTAAAAAAATAGAAATGTGACCGGAAACAAATAAATCGATAATGGAGATAACACAGGTACATTTAAAAAATTATGTTTGAATCAGTTTTTAAGAAAACTAGAATGCAGGAAAACATGCTTCCTAGTCATGTGCAGTATATGGATTTGGGAAGACAACAAAAAAAAGATAATTTTTAACATGAGGCCATGAAAGGGAAGGGGGTCGGGTTTAGTGTTTTTATTTGAATTAATAAATATGTTAAAAAGGACTGTAGTTTATTTTCTTATGTCTCTCAAGTAGGCTAATTGGGTTTATGTAGTGTTTAGAGTAGTGGGCGTGTATGAATGTATCTTGTATAGATTACTAACCATACAGATAGAACACTATATGTCGTCTTTTCAAGATTTAGGAGTTTTTCGTTTACGATAAACCTAGGGCAGAAGCCAAAAGAATTAAGCGCAGCCTGCGTTTAATGACACCACAGAGAAAGAGCATGCGCATAACTACTTTGGACATCTGCAGCCTTAGGGTTATTATGAACGAAAAACCCCTAAATCTTGAAAAGGCAACATTTAGTTGTTTTATCTATATTGTTATTAATCTATAGAATGTATCTTGTAAGGACGGATCTGATGTTTTCTATACTAAAGATCAGGATACAATGGGTTCTAATACAATTGCTAAATAAAACATGATTCTAACCACCATCTGACAAGCAGAACAATATACAGGCTCAACCCACATATTCATGTACACCAGACAAGTTATTTGCTTTCAGAAAACAAGGAGGTAAGCTAAATAAACAGGGTGTCCCACATCATATCGGATTGTGTTATAGCTTTTCGAGCAGTACGTGCGTATTTTGACGTTGAAGCTTGGAGATAATGTAACATGCTCTGTATAGGGAGAATATGTAAGTTAGTCCCAAGATCATATTTGATCAAAACTTTAACGCAAAAATGATTGAAGAATCCTGAATTTTCTGCAAGCCATTTTTAATATTAACCTTTTATACCTTTTGAACTGTCCAAAAAATGCCAAAATATAAGATTTTTTAATCCTATTTATATCTGCAACCCAGACCTTGGATATTTCAAACTATGAATTCTGTTAGATCAAATAATCTAAGTTTGAAATATTAAAGGTTTACACCATCAGGTTGCAAAGATAAAGACAATTAAAGGAAATTTGAGTTTGATGGCAAAAACTCAATTCCTTTTAAAGCTATGCACGATATTATTTTGGACGCCATGTGTTTCTGCTAAATGATTAAGAATATTAATATATATTCCCCCCCCCCACTATGTGTTGTGTATGAATGTCTATTTCAAGAATACCGTCTGTGTTGCTTTAAACCTGAAGAAGTGTTGTTACTGTAAAAATATTGGCCTGTATGCTTGTATGCCTGTAGTGAGCCTGGGGGATGGTTTGACCATATGGTTTCAGTATTTTCTAACTGTACTCATCCCCCAACCTGGAGAGAAATCAAACCTAAACCTAGCTT
The DNA here is from genome assembly GCF_000591075.1 of Eurytemora carolleeae. NCBI lineage: Eukaryota > Metazoa > Arthropoda > Copepoda > Calanoida > Temoridae > Eurytemora > Eurytemora carolleeae. Next base: position 299,269 of record NW_019396203.1, read on the forward strand.
CTCAATCAGTTCATCTTATCCATACATAAACCTTAACCTTCTCAATCAGTTTATCTTACTCATATAAACCTAAACCTAGCTTCTCAATCAGCTTATCTTATCCATACATAAACCTAAACCTTCTCAATCAGTTTATCTTATCCATCCATAAAACTAAACCTTCTCAATTAGTCCATCTTATTCATATCTAAACCTAAACCTAGCTTCTGAATAAGTTCATCTTATCCTTATATAAACCTAAACCTAGCTTTTCAATCAGTCCATCTTATTCATATATAAACCTATACCTAGCTTCTTAATCAGTTCATCTTATCCATACGTAAACCTAAACCTTAATTCTCAGTCAGTCCATCTTATTCATACATTAAGCCTAAACCTTGCTTCTCAATCAGTTTATCTTATCCATACGTAAACCTAAACCTTCTCAATCAGTCCATCTTATCCATACATAAACCTAAACCTTCTGAATCAGTTTATCTTATTCATACATAAACCAATATTTACGTAACCCTATAAATTTAACTGCGCTGCAAAAGTACACAAGTTGCAAACGACTGAGAGGATGCCATCCTGCAAAAAGTTAAAGTTAAAGTTTGAAAAAATGTTAAACTGTTCTGCCGGAAATGATAATCTTGTCAAAAATATCATAATTTAGCTTGGATGAAGGTGAAATCTGATTCCCTTGCTGTAGGACGGAGCACGATTCTAGTTATCCATTCCCAACATATTCAGGGGGCTAACCAGGTGGAGTAGGATACTAGGGTATCCCAACCTATTCAAGGGGTAAACAGGAGGAGTAGGATACTAGGGTATTCCAACCTATTCAGGGGGTAAACAGGAGGAGTAGGATACTGGGTATTCCAACCTATTCAGGGGGTAAACAGGAGGAGTAGGATAGTAGGTATTCCAACCTATTCAAGGGGTAAACAGGAGGAGTAGGATACTAGTGTATTCCAACCTATTCAAGGGGTAAACAGGAGGAGTAGGATACTAGGTATTCTAACCTATTCAGGGGTAAACAGGAGGATTAGGATACTAGGGTATTCCAACTTTTCAGGTGGTATTCAGGAGGAGTAGGTTATTAGCTATCCCAATTAATTAAGAATGGATTTAGTCCAATCCTACTCTTTCACAATTCATTTAACCTATCAACACTCTCTACTTTACTTCAACTTCTCAATTTACTGAACCTATTTCAACTCCTTTCCAATCTATTGAACTAATCCATATTCCCCACTATACTTCCCAGTAAATTCACCTATAGAAATTTATCACTCCTCAAATTTGTCTGAATCTCAACCCCCCNCCCGGATATATAGTTGTGAAACCCCTGGGTAGATTAGTACCCCCCGGATATATAGTTGTGAAACCCCTGGGTAGATTAGTACTGGCAACTGCAAAGTTTCCAACCAAAACCAATGTCAGGGTATGCATGAATTTATCATTGAAACATTAATGTCTGTTAAGTTCTCGGGGGTAGAAATATAGGGCAATAGAAGAATAGGAGTAGACAAGGAGAATATGAGTAGAGTAGGAGGGGAATATGAGGGAAGTAAGATAATATGAAATTGAGCAGGGTGACTTTTATAGGGAAAACTCAGTTTTCCAGGGAATGCTGGGTTCCCGAGCAAATATACATATAGAAGACTTTAATGAAGGTAGATTTCAATATCTCTGGATTAATTTAAGTGTTTTAAATCGTCATTAAAGGGAGTGTTCGAGAAAAACGAAAGGGGGTAGTGGCTTACAGCGAAAAATAAACGCTTTTGATCGCTTCTAATCTTATTCTATCTGTTGCGTCTATAAGGAGAAAATTGTTAAAAACTACTCATACCGAAGAACGTAGCATCCATACAAATTCAGAAAGTTGCAACATTCAACTCGGATCGTGAAAAAATCAACTTCATTCCAATTAAATCATTAAGTATACCAATAATCATCATTTGAATTCTTTTTACTTAATATGTCACTGTCTCCGGATTTTCGAACATTTCTTGAAAATATGAAAATGTCGTCTTCATTATAAAAAGTCCTTGAAACAGGAATAAATGTTTTCATGAAAATAAAAAAAAATACTATGAAATATCAACTATGTAAGAATGCGTCGAAAAATAATCGATGACATTTGTTTGCAAATTCTGAATGATTTGTTTGGAATTAAATTGATTTTTTACGATCCAAGTCCAATATTGCAACTTTCTCATTTTGTTTGGGCACTACGTTCTTCAGTATGAGTCGTTTTTAACAATTTTCTCCTTAATGACGCAATAGATAGAAGTAAGATCAGTAGCAAAGCAATCACCATCGAATGTTGTTCGGAAATAAATTGATTATTTTACGATCGGAGTTGAATGTTGCAACTTTCTGTATTTGTACGGACGCTACGTTCTTCAGCATGAGTCGTTATTTAACCATTTTCTCCTTATAGACGCAACAGATAGAAGTAAGATTAGAAGCGATCAAAAGCACTTATTTTTCGCCGTAAACTTATACTTTCATCGAACACTCCCTTTACAGTCTCATCTTTTATGGATATCCCTGTACTTTGTATAAGATTAATAATCCTAGTTTATTTTGTCACAATTTTAGAAATTTATCAAATATTTTCCAAATTTTTAACAAAATATTTCTAAATATAAATTTTTTGTAATCCGTTCTCACATCTATTTTAGAATATAAGGTAATTATAGATAACTTAGACCGGACAAGTTGCTCGGTTCTTTGTTCCAGTTTGGTTACTATTGCGTGTACATGTATGTACATTCTTTACATTCTTGCCGTGGGGGCTTCATTTTTTTCATACCATGGGGGCTCAGCGCGCACCAGTTGGGACTTTAAAAACCCTATGAGCTTCACAGATTTCACTGATCCATGGGCATGTGGGCAGGGTGCTTGGCCCCCATAGCCCCCCCCCCCAGTAAAAGCCTCTGACAGCCGCCATTGGACTATAATTGTTTTATTGTTTGAGTAGGAAAATTCAGTAAACTACGACGTTATTATAATTTTTGAGACAATAATGACTGAAAGTGTCCCTAAAAATAGTTGACAAAACTAAAATGTCCAAACCTCGTAAAACTTCGACCTCAAATCTGTTCTATCCATGTATTGTGTCGGACAAGGATGAAAATGTGAGTGGGAGTTAAAAAGGAAAATAAAAACAATTTTAACGAGACTTTGGTATTTTAAGGGATTTTCAAGTTTAAGAGCTTATTCCGAATATCCAATGAAGACACTTTTGATTTCTTGCTTAATCCACTCTGTTTTGGATATAGTACAGAAAAATTAAAAACCAGTTTTTCAAAATTAGAAAGTTCCTCCCGTAATTCTGTATAGTAATCTAAAATGGCGCGCAAAATTTCAAATTTCCGGGCTTCTGAAACGCGACTCTGATTGGTTGAATTTTATTCACTTTACAGGATACAGTACAATATTAGGTTCGTCTCGAGATTAAGAAAAAGAGAAGATCAAGCATTGATCTCGATATCCACTATTCTAAAGTTCCATGCAAGCTCAGGTCACTTTTTTTTAGAAAACCACGGACATTTCATGCATACATTTCTTTACCGGAAAAAGCTGTTAAGAGTATCGTTGTGGATTGAACATGTCAATCTAAAAAATGGAGTCATTTGAAATTACGACTTAGGTACTTTCAAGCCTGAAAAAAGTTGGTATAATAAAATTTTAAATTCTGTAGTTTTTACTAAAATTGCAAAATAACTAAAAAAATATTCTGCAGTGCAAGAATTGACGATTTCTAAATGTAAGGTTAGCCAAGCGATTAGGTATTTCTTTATGCATAAAAGGACATACATGTTTAAGATTAAACTATCTATCTGTCTACTCCTGTATCGTCGAGTCCCGCACTAATATAGATTTTCATGAAAAATATGCAAATTGAAGTCATAATGTTAAGGTTTTATTAGATTGGGTTGGTTCCGCAATTTTCCTCTCCGCCCTTTTCTATCCGTTCTATATCGACCCAACCCACTCTAGATCTTTCATTTATATTCAATTAGAACTGTTTCCGGTAGAAACGTCCAGATGCAAATCTACTGAACTGCTATAGAGTCAAAAAGTTTCATTAAAAATCTACTATTTTTTAATGTCTTCCCTTAACTCTTCCCATTTTATCCTTAGTGTCTTTTCTCTTCTTTACTACTCCTTCACGCCCTTCTTTCTTGGTTAGAATATTCTTCCTTATCCACCACCTTCCTTCCCATACCTTCCTTCCCATACCTTCCTTCCCATACCTTCCTTATCCACACCTTTCTTCCCATACCTTCCTTCCCATACCTTCCTTCCCATACCTTCCTTCCCATACCTTCCTCCCCCCTCCCCTCCCCTCACACAGGCAGCACATAGAAATATGATTTTCTTTTTCTCACCCAACCCCCCTTACTCCTAATTGTTGCATGATACAACAGGAAACCACTCCAGTACTCTAAACACACCCTGAGCTACAGAGACGTCCTGACAAGGAAGGACTGAGTATATAAATCTATCTGTGGAGACCACGCCCCTAGGTTTCCTATTGACAAGATGTTATTCTGCTCCAGATATGTAGATTAGTAGACACAACCTTGGAACTTTTTACATCATCATTCAACACATTTATCTATCTATTTTTATGCAGATTTATTATATATTTGACTGGTAGAATTTCAGTGTATTTGGCACCAAATATTCTAAGCGAAAATCTAAATTTTTAGTTTTTCATGCATATTTTGAAAATCTTTCTGTATTTTAAAAATAAATTTAAAAGTACGATGTCTAAATTTTTATGGCGACATTTTGCTGTTGCGACTTGTGCAAAGAACAAATGAAACCCTTTCCGACGCCCCCCCCCCCCAAAAAAACAAAATGAGAGAGAAAACTCATTCTATGTTTGTTTTGAATCTACAAATCTGTTAATTTTTTTGCGAAAAACAATACCGTGGCGTAACGTTCGTATTCCTATAAACTAAGGTTTTTTTTTGCAAGTTCTCTATGTTTTAGGTTGGTAAGTTTTGTATGTTTTAGGTCGACAAGTTCTCCATGCTTTAGGTTGGTAAGTTTTGTATGTTTTAGGTCGGCAAGTTCTCTATGTTTTAGGTTGGTAAGTTTTGTATGTTTTAGGTCGACAAGTTCTCTAGGTTTTAGGTTGGTAAGTTTTGTATGTTTTAGGTCGGTAAGTTCTCTATGTTTTAGGTTGGTAAGTTTTGCATGGTTTAGATCGACAAGTTCTCTATGTTTCAGGTTGGTAAGTTTTGCATGTTTTAGGTCGGCAAATTCTCTATGTTTTAGGTTGGTAAGTTTTGTATGTTTTAGGTTAGTAAGTTCTGTATGATTTAGGTCTATAGGTTCTGTATGTTTTAGGTTACTAAGTTCTGTATGCTTAAGGTTACTAAGTTCTGTATGTATTAGGTTGGTAAGTTCTGTATGTATTAGGTTGGAAAGTTTTGTATGTTTTAGGTTGGTAAGTTTTTTATGTTTTAGGTTGGTAAGCTCTGCATATTTTAGGTTACTAAGTTCTTTATGTTTCAGGTCTATAGATTATGTATGTTTTAGGTTGGTAAGTTCTGTATGTTTTAGGTCTATAGGTTCGGTATGTTTTATGTTTCCAAGAATAAGTTTTCATCTATTAAGTTGTCATGAACAAAATCTTCTAAAACAACGAATATCTGTCTTGTATAAAATGTGTTAACTGTAAACAAGATTTATCTCTGCTTTAAAAAAATGTGTTCCATTGTTTTAAAAATAATTCAGTTAATAGGCTGTCGTGAAGGATTGTAAAGGAAGGGTTGGGAGAGAAGGAATTATTGTGATATAAGATTAAAAGAAGATAGGAGTAAACTCTCTCAGGGTATTGTATAGAACTAGATTCAAGAATATAATGAGTTGTGAGAGTTTGAGAACCAGGGAATAAAGAGAATAATAAGATGAGTATCCATGAGAACCAGAAGAAGGATAACTATTTAAATACCAAAAATAACTGTTTCCTTCACCTCATCATAGTTTTTAGGCAATCAGGATCGGCGCTATGTCATTTGTCCTACACTCGATTATCTGGAAGTTATTTGTCCCACTAGCATTCTTCCTTCACGCCTAAGATTTTGACCCATTCCTATACCATAATTAGCCTTTAAACGTACTGAACAAGCCTTATTTTTTTTGACCCAACACGACCTTATCAGCCTAGTTCAGCAGGGTGAAAAGATTTTATAAATATAACGTGAGTTGTATTTATGTCCAACAATAATTTGTCAAACAATGATTTGTCCTACAACTATTCGTCCTACAATAATTTGCCCTACAACTGTTTGTCCTAAAACTATTTGTCCCACAATAATTTGTCCTACAATGATTTGTCCTTCAACTATTTGCCATAGAATAATTTGTCCTACAATGATTGCCCTAAAAATATTTGTCTTACAATAATTTGTTCTTCAACTATTTGTCTTACAACTTTTTGTCCTATAATGACTTTTCCTGCAATAATTTTTCCAACAGTAATTCGTTCTAAAATGATTTTTCCTACATTTATTAGTCTTTTAATGATTTGTCCTCCAATGATTTGTCTTTTAATGATTTGTCCTCCAATGATTTGTCTTTTAATGATTTGTCCTCCAATGATTTGTCTTTTAATGATTTGTCCTTCGATGATTTGTCTTTTCATGATTTGTCCTCCAATGATTTGTCCTCCAATGATTTGTCTTTTAATGATTTGTCCTCCAATGATTTGTCCTTTAATGATTTGTCCTCCAATGATTTGTCCTACGTGAACCTACAATAGCTTATCCTGCTCCTGTATTTTGTGTAAAAATATTACCCTGAGATCCTGGAGTGAGTTGATGGCTGTGGTTGGGAAGGTTGTGAGGAGGTTGTTCAGTAAACTCAGAGAACTGAGGCTCTTGTTCACCTCCTGGAACACTGACTCATCCAGGCGCTGGATTACGTTCCTCTCCAGGTTCAGGGCTGTCAAGGAACCCATTCCTGCCAGATCGGTTCTTGATAACTCTTGTATATGGTTCTGTGCCAGGTCTAGGAACGCCAGGCCTCCGAGGTTCTTGATCGCTGGAGGAAAGGTTTTGAGATGACATCCCTTCAGGTTTAGATTCTTCAAGGACTGCTCTAATCCGGCCAGAGAATCGTCGGCCAAGGTCACGTTGTTGTCCGAAAGTTTTAACGTTTTTAATCTGAGGGTCACAAAGGCATTACTGGGTAGGAACCTGATATTGTTGTTGGAAAGATCCAGAGAGCTCAGGATACGAAGGGTTCGGAGGGTTTCCACAGGGACGGAGTCAAGTTCATTATCCGCTAGGTTCAAACCCTGGAGAGTATCCTCCAGGCCCCGGAAAGCGTTCTGAGATATAGATTCCAGGTCCGCGTTTGAGATCTGGATATTACTGATCTTAAGACCTCGAAACATACCGTCATCCAACCTGCTGACGGCGCTGTTGTTAACATACACCATGTCTATGGGGGACTCACGAGCATACTCACGCAGCGCTGCAGTTAGTACTGTGAAGTTGACGGCCGAGCATTGAACAGTCAGCTCCTTAATAAATAATACAATTTTAGTCACATAATTATGATGATAGTGATAATAATAATAATAATAGTAATATTAATAACAATAATAATAACAATAATAAAAATAATAATAAGAGATAGATTGATAGCACAAAGACAGGATGTCTGTAGCTCGACTAGCTGTGGGTCACGACCCCAGGGACACTGCGCTACTGCAGGACTACCTGGAGAAACCAGGAGCAGGGTTACTAGTCCTAGTGGATATCCTACTCCAACCCCACGGTATCCAATCATCCTGCAAATAGGTTTGGTTCCGATTCACTCAATCATCTGAAAACAGAGTAAAAATTATTATTTGGATGAAAAAAGGGTGGGAGTAGAGTTTGTATAAATTTGACTGTTAAAATAAAACTTTTTTGTTGTAATTAATGTAAAGGAATTGAGCCTTTGTCACAAACCCTGATTTTCTGATTCCTTTATCTATGCGACCCGATGTCGCATACCCTAGATACTTCAAACTATGAATTCCGCTACATCAAAAATTGTAATTTTGAAATATCAAAGGTTTACGCTATCTGGTTGCAAAGATTAGAAAATTTAAGTTTGTGGTAAGTACTCAATTTCTTTAAGAATTTGTAAAAAGGATTCAATTTTTTTTTTGTAATATTTAGCCATTTTTTTATTTGTTTACATGGGAATTACATGACGACATAAAAATCGTCACATCGTGTTTGTTCCGAGTGGGATTATTTCTTAAATATGATTTTGCAATATCACAGTTAAAACATTTCACACCGAAAGCTACTAGCCTTGGGATTTCCAAAAATTGTTCACCTTCAAAATTGACGGAGATATCAGGAAATTTGTCCAGATTCCGATTTATTAAAAATCAACAAAACTGTTCAAATGTTTAATATCTCCGTCAATTTTAAAGATATACAAAGAAGGTAGACCACATTTTGGAAAGCTCATTAGAAGTTCAATCCTTATTTGATGCACATAATGTCATTTATTAATTATCGGAAATCAAAGACGATATTACAGTTTCTCAATTCTCATGTTTAATGGGACACCCTGTATCTGAACGAAGTTTTTGTTCAGCTTAAAGCTGAAAAAATGGAACCCCAAGCCAAGTTTGATGAAGAGCAAGATGATATATAACTTTTTTACAGTGATTTTTAAATATGAATTTGAATGACATGAATATAGAACAGTTAAAAAAAACATGGTGAATTTATAAAAATAAATTCCAAAACTTTTTTCTTTTTGTAAATTAGTCACTCAGCGTGTACAATGCCAGTGTACAGTCTGGTATTCACAAAAATCATTAATAACAACGCTACAAATATATATTCCAAACAGAGAAATATTCTAAAAATAATGATATTTTGATATTTGATGCACAGAGTGCCTGGATAAAATATAGATCTCCAAAATATATTTCTAGAAAAGGAAGAATTCGAAGAACAGAAATGTTATATTTTATCAATATTCCGTTCCAACTCAAATAACTCTTGGCAAAGTTAAAATATATTCTGTATTTAAAACCCTGTTATCCGAGTTGGANTTTAAAGTTTGAAACCGTTATGATGTTATATGAAGGCATAATTAGAGCTTACCAATAAAAGAATATTTGTAACAAAGGAAAGATTCAGATTAAGTTCAATTTAGTTTAATTAAAAAAATTTAACGTCTTAATTATTTCAAAGTTTAAACGATCCTATCGCTAAAATTTTAAGATTACTAAAATTGATGTATCTTAATTTTTGTTAAAGTTACATTAAAAAGTTTTCAAATTTTAAGACAATGTTTATAATCATGAATATGTGTAGCCAGTGTAGCCTGTGGTATTAACGATTAAGAATAAACTGATTTCTTATATCTTAGTTCTGGTTGAGTAAAGTTAGGATGTATTTACTCCGTACTCAGGATACATTTACTCAGGGTACATTTACTCTATACTCAGGATACATTTATTCCGTACTCAGGATACATTTACTCTATACTCAGGATACATTTACTCTATACTCAAGATAAATTTACTCTGTACTCGAGACTCATTTACTCTGTACTCAGGGTACATTTGCTCTGTACTCCGGATTCATTTACTCTGTACTCAGGAATCATTTACTCTGTACTCAGGATACATTTACTCTGTACTCAGGATACATTTACTCCTTACTCAGGATACATTTACTCTGTACTCAATATTCATTTACTCTGTACTCAGGATTCATTTACTCTGTACTCAAGATTCATTTACTCTGTACTCAAGATTCATTTACTCCGTACTCAGGATACATTTACTCTGTAATCAGGATACATTTACTCCGTACTCAGGATACATTTACTCTGTACTCAGGATAAACACACACCATAATCAGGAGTAATAGCTGAGAAAGCTTGAAGAGTAAACAGCGTATAATAGCTTGGAAATTATGCCATATGTCACACTTGATCAATCTCTAAATACTAGAACAGAGGACAGGAACAGGTTAGATATGTTTAATTGTATACCAGGAAGAGAGTTCCTTAGCCCGATTACGCCTTCTTCATCTCAAATCTACAGACAGTTTTCCACGTCATGAATCTTGTTCAGTATTATTTGCTCTACTCAAGAACTTGCTGTTATTATCTTTATTCATACTTCATAGAAAAATAGTTGATGGATTCTATCAAAAGTATTTAAGAAATTCGGAGAGAAACAAGAGTTCTCCGGGTATGTTTAGATACTAGCTGCAAGGATACGGTTCTGCTAGAAGAGACACAGTAAGACGCTGGTTTCTAATTATTCACATTTATGTCGTCTGAAGGACTAAACCTTGACGTAATTCATTCCAATAGATGAGGTTTAATTAAATCAGTGATAGAATATTTTAGAGTAGATTAGAATAGAACGGATCCTTAGAGTATGAAAAAACCGGTACCTTGAGTATGAAAGAACAGGTATCTAGAGTAGGATAGAACAGGTATCTAGAGTAGGATAGAACAGGTACCTAGATTAGGATAGAACAGTTACCTAGAGTAGGAAAAAACAGGTACCTAGAGTATGAAAGAACAGGTATCTAGTGTAGGATAGAACAGGTACCTGGAGTTGGATAGAACAGGTACCTAGAGTAGGAAAGAACAGGTATCTAGAGTAGGATAGAACAGGTACCTAAAGTAGGATAGAACAGGTACCTAGAGTAGGATAGAACAGGTACCTAGAGTAGGATAGAACAGGTATCTAGAGTAGGATGAACAGGTACCTAGAGTAGGATAGAACAGTTACCTAGAGTAGGAAAAAACAGGTACCTAGAGTATGAAAGAACAGGTACCTAGAGTAGGATAGAACAGGTATCTAGAGTAGGATGAACAGGTACCTAGAGTAGGATAGAACAGGTACCTAGAGTAGGATAGAACAGGTACCTAGTGTAGGATAGAGCAGATACATTTAGTAGGATAGAACAGGTAAATAGAGTAGGATAGAACAGGTACCCAGAGTAGAAAAGAACAGTTACATATAGTAAGATAGAACAGGTTCCTAGAGAAAGATAGAACAGATACCAGGAGTAGGATAGAACAGATACCTGGAGTAGGATAGAAAAGGTACCTAGAGTAGAAAAGAACAGTTACATATAGTAAGATAGGACAGGTTCCTAGAGAAAGATAGAACAGATACCAGGAGTAGGATAGAACAGATACCTGGAGTAGGATAGAAAAGGTACCTAGAGTAGGATAGAACAGTTACCTAGAGAAAGATAGAACAGGTACCTATACTAGGATAGAACAGATACATAGAGTAGGATAGAACAGATACATAGAGTAGGATAGAACAGATACATAGAGTAGGATAGAACAGATACCTGGAATAAGATAGAACAGGTACCTGGAGTAGGATAGAACAGATAACTTTAGTAGGATAGAGCAGGTATCTAAAGTAGGATTGAACTGGTACCTAGAGTAGGATAGAACAGTTATCTAGAGTATGACAGAACAGGTACCTAGAGTAGGAGAGAACAGTTATCTAGAGTAGGATAGAATAGATACCAATGAGGAAGAAGTGTAACCACAGTTCTGGCAAAAAGACCCTAATTGACCAAAACATGTCTGAATCAACACGTCCCTAACCCAAGTTAAATAAGAGGATGAACTTGTGTCAGCTTAGATGATTATTGATGGTTAGTTGGGCGGAGACTTTGGGGTTTGTTCACCAAACTTTTTTGTTCTATTGGATATTCCCCCCCGACCCCCCCCCGTTTTGAAAAGTAACATTTTGTACTTCTTCACAAAAATCAAAACTTTTGAATTTTGATGTTAAATCTTCAACCTTTATTGAACACAATTCAAAAGTAAATTTAGCCTAGGATAAAACATTTTAATAGAACTCGTTTCTTAGTAAATCCGTGTTAAACACACGTAAAGAACACTTTTATAATATATCTTCTTCTCATTAAATCGTAACATTCTTTTTTAAAACATTTAGGACTAGGTACGCTGCTGAACACATTTAAGGCTGAGAAGGCTACTGAACACATGCACGCTGTTAAACACATTTAGGATTGGGCACGCTGCTGAATAGATTAAAACTGAGAAGGCTACTGAACACATGCACGCTGCAAAACACATTTAGGATTGGCAACCTGCTAAACACATTTAAGACTGAGAAGGCTACTTACTAAACACATGCACGCTGATGAACACATTTAGGACTGAGAGTGAGAAGGCTGCTTAACACATGCACCCTGCTGAACACAAGAAGAGCTGGGCACGCTACTAAACATATTTAGGACTGGGCACACTGCTGAACATATTTAGGGCTGGGCAGGCTGCTGAACATATTTAGGGCTGGGCACGCTACTAAACATATTTAGGACTGGGCACACTGCTGAACATATTTAGGGCTGGGCAGGCTGTTGAACATATTTAGGACTGGGCACGCTACTAAACATATTTTGAACTGGGCACGCTGCTGAACATATTTAGGACTGGGCAGGCTGCTGAACATATTTAGGACTGGGCACGCTACTAAAAATATTTTGGACTGGGCACGCTACTAAACATATTTAGGGCTGGGCAGGCTGTTGAACATATTTAGGAAAAGGTACGCTACTAAACATATTTTGGACTGGGCACGCTACTAAACATATTTAGGACTGGGCACACTGCTGAACATATTTAGGGCTTGGTACACTGCTGAACATATTTAGGACTGGGCACGGTACTAAACATATTTTGGACTAGGCACGCTACTAAACATATTTTGGACTGGACACGCTATTAAACATATTTAGGACTTGGCACACTGCTGAACATATTTAGGGCTGGGCACACTGCTGAACATATTTAGGTCTGGGCACGCTACTAAACATTTTTTGGACTGGGCACGCTACGAAGCATATTTTGGACTGGGCAAGCTACTAAACATATTTTGGACTAGGCACGCTACTAGGACTGGGCACACTGCTGCACATATTTTGGACTGGGCACACTGCTGAACAAATTTTGGACTGGACACGCTACTAAACATATTTAGGGCTGGGTACACTGCTGAACATATTTTGGACTGGTCACGCTACTGAACATATTTAGGGCTGGGCAGGCTGTTGAACATACTTTGGACTGGGCACGCTACTAAGCATATTTTGTACTAGGTACGCTACCAAACATATTTAGGACTGGGCAGGCTGCTGAACATACTTTGGACTGGGCACGCTACTAAGCATATTTTGTACTAGGTACGCTACCAAACATATTTAGGACTGGGCACGCTGCTAAACCTATTTAGGACTGGGCACGCTGCTGAACACATTTAGGACTGGGCACGCTACTAAACCTTTTTAGGACTGGGCACGCTGCGGAACATATTTTGGACTGGGAATGCTACTGAACATATTTAGGGCTGGGCAGGCTGCTGAACATATTTAGGGCTGGGCACGCTGCTGAACATATTTAGGACTAGGCACGCAACTAAACCTATTTAGGACTGGGCAAGCTGCAGAACATATTTTGGACTGGGCACGCTACTGAACATATTTAGGGCTGGGCAATCTGCTGAACATATTTAGGGCTGGGCAAGCTGCTGAACATATTTAGGGCTATGCACGCTGCTGAACATATTTAGGGCTGGGCACGCTGCTGAACATATTTAGGACTAGGGACGCTGTTGAACACATATAGAGCTGGGCACGCTTATGAACATATTTAGGACTGGGCACGCTGCTGAACATATTTTGGACTTGGCACGCTACTGAACATATTATGGACTTGGCACGCTACTAAAGTAAATACTCACTTAATCCTTCTTTAAAAGGAACCCTTTCTTAGTTAGATTGTCAATTATTGTCAATCATTGTCAATTTTTGACAATTATTGACAATCTCAAATGTTAATAAATGGAATTTAGGTTTTGAACTTCGGAATGTGAAGATGACCGCTAGACTCCGATGAACTTAAAACACAGTGATTGTTCTATTTTTCTTAATGAGTAAGTTTTCAATATACTGTTAAAGTTATTTGTTTTTAAGGAACACAAAAAAACACATAAAATTGTCGTCTTCCCATTTCAAAGTTTCATAGATCTCACTGTATATTCCCCCTGAAACATTAGTCGAAATTTCTAAGATTAGAAAAATATAACAGTTTGAACCCTTAATCAATGTAAAGCTTGCTCCGGAACATAAGTCAGGGAATAACCACGGGGACAGAAAATAAAAGTTTAAAATATTGTCATACAAAATCTTTATGTCTAAACATTGATTTTTAAAGCATATATTTTTAGAATTATTTTACTCTTCTTCTAACCCTAACTTTCTAAAGAGATGCTTTTTTATCTTGACTTTTAGTTTCCGGTTTCAATGCACCAGGCTTAAAGATTTCTCCTGGATTTCCCTGAGAAAAGATCCTATCAGGAGAACCTAGAGAGAACCTAGAGAAAACCTTGAGAGAACTTAGAGAACCAAAACACCAGATATTAGAGTCCCTGGATAATTTAAAACCCCTAAAGAACTACATAGAAGCCCAGAATACCAGAAGTTAAGGTCCTTGGCTAAAGTGAAACCAGGCTGAAACCTCGGTAGAAGCTAGAGAATATCGGTCCCTGGAAGCTTGAAACCCCAAAAGAACCAGAGACCTAGAATATCAGAAATACAGTTCCCTGGTAACTTCAAACAACCTGGAGAAGCTAGAGAATCAGAATACCGGCAATAAAGGTTCCTGGATAGCCTGATAAACCAGGAGAAGCTAGAGAATCAGAATACCGGAAATAAAGGTCCCGGGATAGCCTGATAAACCAGGAAAAGCTAGAAAACCAGAATACCAGGAATAAAGAATAAAGAATAAAGAATAGCCTGATAACCCTGGAGAAGCCAGAGAACCAGAATACCGGAAATAAAGGTTCCGGGATAGCCTGATAACCCAGGATAAGCCAGAGAACCAGAATACCAGAAATAAAGGTCCCTGGAAAACCTGATAAACCAGGAGAAGCCAGAGAACCAGAATACCAGAAATAAAGGTCCCGGGATAGCCTGATAAACTAGGAGAAGCTAGAGAACCAGAATACCAGGAATAAAGGTCCCGGGATAGCCTGATAAACCAGGAGAAGCTAGAGAACCAGAATACCAGAAATAAAGGTCCCGGGATAGCCTGATAAACCAAGAGAAGCTAGAGAAACAGAATACCAGGAAGAAAGGTTCCTGGAAAACCTGATAAACCTGGAGAAGGTAGAGAACCAGAATGCCATGAAGAAAGGTCCCTAAATAACCTGATGAACCTGGAGAAGGTAGAGAACCAGTATACCAGGAATAAAGGTCCCTGGATAGCCTGATAAACCTGGAAAAGGTAGAGAACCAGAATACCAGGAAGAAAGGTCCTTAGAAATCTCAATAAACCAGGAGAAGCCAGAGAACCAGAATACCAGGAATAAAGGTCCCTGGAAAACCTGATAAACCTGGAGAAGGTAGAGAACCAGAATACCAGGAATAAAGGTCCCTGGATGGCCTGATAAACCTGGAAAAGGTAGAGAACCTGAATACCAGGAAGAAAGGTTCCTAGAAAACCTGATAAACCTGGAGAAGGTAGAGAACCAGAATACCAGGAATAAAGGTCCCTGGATGGCCTGATAAACCTGGAGAAGGTAGAGAACCTGAATACCAGGAAGAAAGGTCCCTTGAAAACCCAATAAACCAGGAGAAGCCAGAGAACCAGAATACCAGAAATAAAGGTCCCGGGATAGCCTGATAAATCAGGAGAAGCCAGAGAACCAAAATACCAGAAATAAAGGTACCAGAGAACCAGAACACCAGGAATAATAATTTATAAAGTCTAAACAGTCTTGTGAACTTGGAAAATCAAAAGAACCTAAAAATCAACAGAACCTGAAGAATCTACAAAAGCTAGAGAATCTACAGAACCGGAGAATATTCAGAACCGAGAGAATCTATAAAACTTGGAAAATCTTCAGAACCTGGAGAATTTGTAGAATCTGGAGAATCTGTAGAATCTGGAGAATTAACCAAACCTGGAGAATCTACAAAACCTGAAGAACTAATAGAACTTACAGTCAGAGAATTTTCGGAACCTGAAATTCTCCCAAGGAAACAAAAAACTGAGAAATAGTGGATTTAAGAAGAAGAAGATTTAAGATGAAACTGGAGCTATATGATCTAACACCTAATCTGTGAAAATCCAAGTTCGATAGATTCCGACATCTGTAGTCACCAGTTTCCTCCATATGTTAACGTATCCCGTGCTAAATTAAGCAATCACAGGTGCAAATGAAAACCGTAAAAATCGCTAAAAAATAGAAATAATGCCACTCTGAGATTATCTAAAAATGGTTGAAAGATTGTCAGACTAGATTTAACTGTTTTGTGAATTGATAATAAACCCAGGTGAGAGCAGGAAGGGAGAATATAACTGTATCCTGGACCAGACGTAAACAGATCAAACCCAACCCTGCTCTCTTCTCATCCCATGCTGGATAGAACCATATTCAAGCAGTTTCTTAGGTTTCTCCACCTTAGGTCATTTAGCTGATTAGCAGGAGGTGAGGAGGGGGGGTACTGTTAGAAACTAAGGACTGCATGGTGTTCTAATATTTAATATTTTAAAGGGGATCTTCGTTCTTTTGGTACTTTTTGGTTTTAAGAAAACGAAATATTAACCTTTTTGTAATCTATGTACATAAACAAGATATCTACAAATATTCATATAAAAAAATTTTCAATTCAATTCTTTTTATCTAACCACATTCTGATATAGGGTTTACATGTAAAACATGTATTTGCGCATTTTTATCATAAAAAATTAGCGGATTGGCTTGGCAGAGCTTTAAATAGTTTTTAAAAACAAATACGAGTATTAGATAATATTTTTGAGGAAATGAAAGGGAACAGAAAGGATTGTCAGCTCTTTGTTTGATATTCAAAGAAATATGTAGACATTCTCAAAAATCTTCTATAAATATAATATTTGTTTATTTTATTCGCGTCATCTGGCTTTATTGTAGAGAACAAATGTTAATTCAAAACATATCATGACATTCTATATTTTTCATGTTCAATTTTAGAATTAATCAAAATAAGTGTTTGTAATAAGTACAGGGTTATCCACAAAAAATAAAACTTTTTTGACGACCTGTTTCAAATGTTTAAATTTCGTCATCTGCATTAAATTTAAATATCGGCATGTACAGTGTACACTGTACATCTGTAAGGAATGCACGAAAAACCTGAAACAGATTCTACAAAGTTTTCTTTAAAGTCTTATTCCTTGTGGACAACCCTGTTTTTTGTCGTTTTTTAACACTGAATGTTTTGTATTGAGGTGTCAGTATACCTATTAAACCTTAAACTAGGATTGAAAGGAAGAAGCGTCTAGAGCACACGAACTCACGTCTGTCCTGTCTCACGGCTGGGTTCCGACTGATTATTTCCTCCGCGGAGAAAACAAATCTTAAACCATCCCAGTACTACTCCACCTGAGCTTGGAGATAGCAAATATATCTAGGATTACTGTTTTATGAGGAGAGTTGAGCAGCTGGGCAGATATCTGAACTAAATATATAGGATCTTTTTTTTTCTTAAAGATTTAGATATATGGTTTATTACAATGATGAAAAATATGATTTACAAATAAAATATGTCGAGGTACGATCTTTCTCAAAGATCTTATTTTTTGATCCTAACATTAGGTTAAAAAAAAATTAAAAACCTCTAGTTTGAGGCGAGTAATCGATTCCTTTGTTTTCAATATTTTTAAACAACCTAACCGTCCATTCGACCTCTACTTTGTTGTAAGTGGAGATTATCTGAAGGAAATTTCGGAGTTATTTTCAGGAAAAGCTAAAAATAGATCTAAGTTCTCTGTTTATTATTAGTCATGATAAAACCACGAACCTTTACACACACAACCATCCTTCTCATCCTCATTCTTCCCCTCGTCCGGCCCGCCCCCATCCCTCAACCCCTCCCCCCCGCCCTGGCCCAGGGGTTAATCGCAGGGTTAACCCTTTTTCATGCTGGAATCATTGCGTATGCTGTTCATCAGGAGACTCAGGAAGATTCTATCAAATATATAGGTATTCCAGGGGTTCCGTATGATATATAGGCATTCCAGGGGCTCCGTAGATATAGGTATTCCAGGGGTTCCGTATATATATAGGTATTCCAGGGGTTCCGTAGATATATAGGTATTACCGGGGTTTCGTAGATATATAGGTATCCCAGGGCTTCAGTAGATATATAGGTATTCCAGAGGTTCCGTAGATATATAGGTATTCCAGGGGTTCCGTGGATATATATGTATTCCAGGGGTTCCATTGATATATAGGTATTCCAGGGGTTCCGTAGATATATAGGTATCCCAGGGCTTCCGTAGATATATCGGTATTCCAGGGGTTCCGTAGATATATAGGTATCCCAGGGCTTCAGTAGATATATAGGTATTCCAGGGGTTCCGTAAATATATAGGTATTCCAGGGGTTCCGTAGATATATAGGTATCCTAGGGCTTCAGTAGATATATAGGCATTCCAGGGGTTCCGTAGTTATATAGGTATTCCAGGGGTTCCGTAGATATATAGGTATTCCAGGGGTTCCGTAGATATATAGGTATTCCAGGGGTTCCGTAGATATATAGGTATTCCCGGGGTTCCGTAGATATACAGGTATTCCAGAGGTTCCGTAGATATATAGGAATTCCTGGGGTTCTGTAGATATATAGGTATTCCAGGGGTTCCGTAGATATATAGGTATTCCCGGGGTTCCGTAGATATATAGGTATTCCAGAGGTTCCGTAGATATATAGGTATTCCAGGGGTTCCACGATGGGATCGTTCTTGATCGTTCCGTTCGTTCTCGGCAAAGAACGATCGTTCCACCGTTAACGCGCCCAGCCCTATTCCTGGGGTTCTGTAGATATATAGGTATTCCAGGGGTTCCGTAGATATATAGGTATTCCTGGGGTTCCGTAGATATATAGGTATTCCAGAGGTTCCGTAGATATATAGGTATTCCAGGGGTTCCGTAGATATATGGGTATTTCCGGGGTTCCGTAGATATATAGGTATTCCAGAGGTTCCGTAGATATATAGGTATTCCAGGGGTTCTGTAGATATATAGGTATTACCGGGGTTCCGTAGATATATAGGTATTCCAGGGGTTCCGTAGATATATAGGTATTCCAGGGGTTCCGTAGATATATAGGTATTTCAGGGCTTCAGTAATTTTACAAGACTTCTCATATTAATTAATAAAAGAATCTATTTAAGATCTAATATTTATTTGAAATTTTTATGTTTAAGGAGAAGGATTGAAAAACTATGATGACATACAACCCATTCTACAGAACCTTCCAGAGTTTGCAGAATAGAGCAGTTGAACTAAACCCTAAGAAATCCTTCCTAATGATAAAATTTAGAAACATGATCCACTGAACACAATTCTCCTCAAAAAGAGAAAACGCC
Source organism: Eurytemora carolleeae (assembly GCF_000591075.1). Taxonomy (NCBI): domain Eukaryota; kingdom Metazoa; phylum Arthropoda; class Copepoda; order Calanoida; family Temoridae; genus Eurytemora; species Eurytemora carolleeae. The sequence goes on from NW_019396203.1 coordinate 318,724, forward strand.
CCAAAGAAAATAATGTTCAAAAAAAGAGCCAAATTTTCAAACATTCGTGAAAAATTTTAACTTTAACCTTATTGCTACAGATATAAAGTATTTTACTGAAATTTTTCACAAATGACTTTTCTCTTAAGATCCAACAACTTTGCAGAATTAAAGATTTGTTAAGAAAGATAAAACAAAATATGTTGAAAATAAAACTTTCTGTGATATGTATGTATTGCGTATAATGTAAAATAAATATCATTTATCTACCTATTTATTCATTTTCTAAGAAAATCCAGAAAAATCTCAGAATAACGGATAAATGAGCGATTACATTCAGATTTAAGCAAGATATATTGATTAAATAAATATCTACATAACATTTTTAATATCTCTGTCAGGGGGTGGAAACGTCATGTGTGTGTGTCTGTACCTAAATAGTGTGTGTAAGGAATACAGAACCGAAGGTGTGTACTGTAGGTATATACAGTGGCATAAGAATCTCGGTATTTGTACAGTCTAGGAGAGTACATTTATTTATTGTTAATTGTTTACTTAAAAATAAGTTTAATATACATGTAATACATTATTTAATTTATGTCAACACTATAAGCCAAATTTTCATGCAAAGAATATAATTTGGTTAAAGTTTACAATAAACTACTCGTTATTCAAGCTTAATTATAATTGACGACATTGTTCTGCAATTTCCTTGACTTTAGTCATGTTGTGTGTCTGTACCAAAAGAGTGTGTGCAAGAAATACCGAACTCGTCTGCAAAGCAGTGCGACTGGGTTTCTTATGCCAGACCAGCGCCATCTCCTTTCCCTTTATTCCTATTCCCTGATCTCTGGTAGTTCTGAATCCAGAGCATTCAGAGCTTCACAAATTTGAAAAAATGCATTATATTTAGGAAATACAAAAATAGAATAATATTTATGAATGGTGTATTTGAGAATCCATATATAAAGTATACTTTAATGACTCCTCCTGTATAAAAGTACTCTTTATATATCTGCTTCAAGATGAATGTTTTACAATATTTGAATCCTCCTGTATAAAAGTACTTTTTATCTGTCTTCAACATGTATGTTTTACAATATTTGAAGCCTCCTGCATAAAAGTACTTTTTATCTGGCTTCAAGATGTATGTTTTGCAATATTTGAATCCTCCTGTATAAAAGTACTTTTTATCTGGTTTTAAGATTTATGTTTTACAATATTTAAATCCTCCTGTATAAAAGTACTTTTTATCTGGCTTCAAGTTGTATGTTTTACAATATTTGAATCCTCCTGTATAAAAGTACTTTTTATATATCTGGCTTCAAGATTTATCTTTTACAATATTGAAGGTGAAAGGTGTCAATGAATTAATTAATATATTTTTTAATGAAATTTTGCGGCCAAATAATGATTTTTTTAACCTGTCACAAGATTTGTAAAACTTAACGTACTTAATACTTTAAAATATATTTTTTTAAACCCTTTAAACCTTTCACGGCTGGGGGGGGGGGGGTTTTTTCCCCCCCCCCCCAATGGTTTTTCTAATTAACTTAAACACGGCTTACATTAGAACGCTAAAACATCAAAGTAGCCAAATATTTTTTTTTATGCAAAGGGTAGGTTGGAGATGATGGTAGGCTTTGAAAAAGTAATGTAAAACATTGATTATTTTTGTACCTTTTTCTGACGTACTTTTTGAACCCGAACCCTAACCATTAAAGTTAGAAGTCTAATCTTTTTAAATGGACTTAGGACATGTTTCCCCTATCTCAACTCTAAGGGCAAAATCAGCCCAGTCGGGATAAGGTTAAAGGCTAGCTGGGGCAAGGTTATAATGCAAGGAAAGTTATTTCAGAGGTGTACGCTTCTTTTTTACTGCAGTGTACTGTCACTGGGCGGTAATGTAAACACAAGACGGATGTCGAAGCCTTGACAAGCAGGGAATAAAAAATCAATGAAATATTCTGGTCATAGGAAACTATTATGTGAATTATCAAAAGTATCAAATTTAATGCTTTTAACTTTCTCGGATACTAAACGAACACATTAATGCATCTATTCTTGTTTACAAATTCCGCCCAGAGAGAACTGGTTTCAACATGTACGCAGAGTATACGCAACTGCAATTAACTTTCTTATCCTCCCACCTGGACTTAAGTTTTGTTCACCATAAAAATACACCAAAAAGACTACATTTTTGGGTGGTTGCTAACCTTATAGTCTAAAAATTATTCCTTTGCTTGAAAAACTAACCTTTCTAACCTTATAGAGTCTAAAAATTATTCCTTTGCTTGAAAAACTAACCTTTTAACTTCATAAAGGAGTTGGTCACAAAAGTACAAAAGTGTCAAAGGACAAAAGTGCCAAAGTGCAAAAGTGCAAAAGTGCAAAAGTGCAAAAGTACCAAAGTGCCAAAGTGCCAAAGTGCCAAAGTGCCAAAGGACAAAAGTACCAAAGTGTCAAAGTACAAAAGTACAAAAGTACAAAAGTGCCAAAGTGCCATAGTGCCAAAGTGCCAAAGTGCCAAAGTGCCAAAGTGCCAAAGTGCCAAAGTGCCAAAGTGCCAAAGTGCCAAAGTGCCAAAGTACAAAGTACAAAGTGCCAAAGTACAAAGTACAAAGTACAAAGTGTTTGGCACAAAGTAAAAAGTACAAAGTACAAAGTGCCAAAGTACAAAGTTCAAAGTACAAAGTACAAAGTACAAAGTACAAAGTACAAATCTCGGTATTTGTACAGTCTAGGAGAGTACATTTGTTTATCGTTAATTGTTTACTTAAAAATAAGTTT
>NW_019396203.1:321795-342821 GCF_000591075.1 Eurytemora carolleeae
GGGGGGGGGGGGGGGCAGGGCCCCGTCTGGAACTCCCAGGGGGGGCAAGAGGACTACTGCCCCCTCCTAGGTACGCCACTGTGCCAGGCCTCAGGAAGGGAAATACAAGCAGAATTAATATTAAAAGAGCCTCCCACATGGGTGCCTCTCCTCAGCCTCTCAGGGGGGCACGTGTAGAGGAGGGCGTGGAGGGCGCGGCTCCCCCTCTTGTACGCCACTGGGGGGGGGGACCACTCAAAATACGACCTTAGCTCAGCACCCGTTGGGGCCTGAAAACCCCCGACAATCAATAGATTTCACTGATCCAGAGGGGCTTAGCCCCCATAGTTCCCCCCCCCTGAATACGCCTCTGGTTGTGCTTGCCTACAAAAAATTATTTATAATGTATTTTTACGCTGCAAATAAAAGATATACTTGTGGGAGAAATATAAATACATTGATAATCGAAATTACCACAAAGGGTCGTTGCTTATTTGAATCTCACAAACCAAGTTCAAACCTTAAACATTGATTCATCTTTCATTGCACAAAAAAATTTTATAGCCAACTTGAAGAGCACAATAAGATCCAGTGAATACAAAATTTCATTATAAACTTCAAAAGCACATCAAGAAAATCAAATGTTGTCAAAGACAATTTAGATTGAAAACAAAAGTTGTTAAAACTTTAGAACAGATCAGTTTCAAATTCACAAAATATATGTGCCAGGTTTGCTAGTATATTAATTAAGGCGCAAAATCAATCATAGTCATATGGGTTTATGCAAAGCTTCCTTTTATCCGAATATACAGGGTGTCCCAATAAACATGGGAATTTAGTGACGACTTCGATATCGTCTTTTAAGATAATTCTTTGATTTAGTATACCTACTGAGAAAGCTGTAATCTGTAAGAGTTTCGTCTGCTATGTTCACATTTTGTTTGTTTATGTTCTGACTGCATAAGGGTGTACTTAGTAAAACAAGAAAATTGCAGTATACAAACAGACTAAACTTGTCCGTCTTCACTGTTCATCTTGCGGAGACATTATAGACACATCTTTACAGTCTTTTACCCTTTTCATAAAATAAACTCTAGAAGACATAATAATATTATGGCTTTGAAATTAGGTATTACAATGCTAATTCATAACAAAGACGATATCCAATTCGTCACTGAATTCCCATGTTTTTGGGACACCCTGTATTAAAAGCACAATCGTGTAAGCATTTGATAATTCAAACTTGAATTTAATTTATTTAGCAGAATTCATAGTTTGAAATATCTAATATCCGCCACATTGGGTTGCGAAGGATAAAGAGTTTAGATTAGAGTTTGCGGAAAAGACTTGATTCATTTAAAAAAAAAAAATTATTTCCACAGATTACAAATTATTATAAATTTAAACATCACAGCTCGACATCCTGCTGCTGAGAAGCATCTGATGAAATCACGGTCTGATCTGAATATTGAAATATAAATTTGAAATATTTGTTTAAAACAAGACTTTTAAATTAAAGGACTCCAAACTGTAAGAGAAGTTAGAAAGTGAAAGGGACTGTAGAGTGTAGACTTACTATTAAAGGAAGTGTTCGCGAAAAATGAAAGGGGTCGAAAAATATTCGATGGACATCGCTACTAATCGTACTTCTATCTGTTGCGTCTATAAGGAGAAAATTGTTAAAAACGACTAATACCGAAGAACGTAGTGCCCAAACAAACCAGAAAGTTGCAATATTGGACTTGGATCGTGAAAAATCAAATCAATCTCAAACAAATCATTCAGATATTACAAACAATAGTCATCGATAATTTTTCGACGCATTCGTATATAGTTAATATTTCATAATATTTTTGATTTTGTTTTTGAATAATATTTCGCTGGCGCTGGATTTTCGCACATTCATGAAAAACATGAAAATGTCGTCTTCATTATCAAAAACCCTCGAAACAGGAATGAATGTTTTCAAAACTAACTCTCAGATCATGAAAAATAAAAAATATTTTCTATTATCTATAATCATCAATTTATTTCGAAGCATTCGTATATAGTTGATATTATGTTTTCGACGTAAGCCTATACCGGATACCTCCTTTCATTTTTATCGAACACTTCCTTTAAGCGACTCTCCAATTATAGAGTGGCGTGTCCGATTAATATTGGTACCTTTAAAGCTTTGTCTGATCTCTCTGATCAAGAATGAATAAGCCATCTGTGTTTCTCTTCAAAAAAAATTATTTTTCCACAGAAATTTTTCTATTTAAGAGAATTAAACACTGTTCAAGCGAGAACAAAACTGCGATATCTTCCTCATTAATCAAGGGTACTGTTGGAAATCGGACATGATCCTCTCGAAATGTAGGATCAGTTGAAATTAAAAAGGACAAATGCAGAGGAAATAAAGTGCGAAATCTAGATTAAAGGAATTGTCCGCGTAATTTCAATTGACGGGAATGCCCGATTTACAACGATGATCAATAATATTTCGTTTTTCCAGTTTGAAAGTGTCTAAATCTGACAATTCGTTTATGTTTCCCTGCAGTAGAAATGCACAAGTCACTTTAGTTGAAAAACCACAATTGAAAATAATCAGTTTTCTACATTTTAAATGTTGATATCTAATTCATATTTGATCAGACAAAGCTTTTAAGGGAAACTTTTGGGCGTTGTCATCTTAGCATGGAGGGTTACTTCAAAATACGCTTTCAATCCCTTTAAACCTAAAAAAGCAAAAATATACGAAAGATGGCCGCGGGATGATTTTGCCCTGAAAATTAAATTGAAAATGACTCCGCATGAAATATATTCTTTTTGTTTTGTATTATTTTGATCTAATTGTTTACGGCGAGATTTGAAAGGGAAAAACAACACTTTTAGCTTCGTAACATTATCATTCCTCATAATAAAAGAAAGCTTTTCACTGTGTTTGTTTATTTGAAGGAATTGAGTCTTTGTCATAAACGAAAAGTTTCTCTAATCCTTATATCTATGCAACCCGATAGTGCAAATTTAGATTATTTGATTTCACAGAATTCATAGTTTAAAATATCTAAGGCCTACGACATTTGGTTCAAAAGATAAAGGGATTAGCAAATCAAAGTGTGTGACACCGACTGAATTCCTTTAAACGTTCTTTGAATTTTCTACTGAAACTCACCTTTATTAAGATTTTTGTCATCTTCCTTACTCCTGTCCCCATCTAGACTTTTACCATCATTGTCATCTGAATCCTCATTGCTGTTAGAGTACTTTTTATCTTCATCTTCATCTTCATCATCGTCATCATCATCATCATCATCATTATCACTATGGTCCTCGTCTGATTCTGAATCTTTATCATCCGAATCATTTTCATCATCATCGTCCTCATCTGAATCTGAATCTTTTTTATCAAAATCATCATTATCATAATCATCATCATCATCATCCCCATTTGATTCTGAATTTTTATCATCAGAATTATCATTATCATCTAATTCTAATTCTGGATTTTTATCATCCACCTCTACTGAAGATTTTTCATCCTCATCTTCAATTTTGTTCTTCTCATTCCCGTCAATGTTCTCCTGATCTTCCTTACTCTCTGCTCTATTATTCAGAGCACGAATGTCTTCTGATCCTAACAGAGAAACCTCTTTCTCCTTTGTACTCTCTGCTCTATTATCTAGAGCAGGAATGGCCTCTGATTCTACATCAGAAACTTCCTGCTCTTGACCTTTAACATGAAGGACGCGGTAGAAAAGAAAAGTAAGAAGAAGAGCAGATATCCTCATGTTTATGTCTAGTTGGAATTTGAAATTAGTCAAGAATAAGTCTGAAAGAGTTACTGTTAAATTAAGAAGAAATCTAATAAACAATGAAAAATCGAAAGTAAATTAATATTAGTTGTTTTATAACAAGATACTATTGTAGTAAAAATCAATAAAAGAAACCACTAGGAATAAATCAAGAATAGGATAAATCAAGGATGGATAAATATGGATCAAGGATGGATCGATCAAGGATAGATAAGGATGGATCAAGGATGGATCAAGGATGGATCAAGGATGGATCAAGGATGGATCAAGGATGGATCAAGGATAGATAAGGATGGATCAAGGATGGATCAAGGATGGATCAAGGATGGATCAAGGATGGATCAAGGATGGATCAAGGATGGATCAAGGATGGATCAAGGATAAATCAAGGATGGATAAGGATGGATCAAGGATGGATCAAGGATGGATCAAGGATAGACAAGGATGGATCAAGGATGGATCAAGGATGGATCAAGAATTGATCAAGGATATGGATCAAGGATGGATCAAGGATGGATCAAGGATGGATCAAGGATGGATCAAGGATGGATCAAGGATGGATCAAGGATGGATCAAGGATGGATCATTGTTTTAACGCTTTAGGAGGGTAAACACAGTGCCTGCAATTTAATAAGAAAACTATATTTTTTGTTAAATGATTTACCTTTATCACTTGTTAACGACTTAAAATGTTCAATAAATATTCTTCATTAAGTTATAATTCAATAACCAAAGATTTCAATAAAAAACGGCTAATTTTTCCCCATTCTATTGCTATAACATTGCTATAAGAACTCTTTTTAAGTTTTCAGAGGTATACAGAGGTATCTAATTAAAATTTAATTTAGAGGTATACAGAGATATTTAATTAAAATTTTATTTAGAGGCATACAGAGATATCTAATTAAAATTTATTTTAGAGGTATACAGAGATATTTAATTAAAATTTATTTTAGAGGTATACATAGATATTTAATTAAAATTTATTTTAGAGGTATACATAGATATTTAATTAAAATTTATTTTAGAGGTATACATAGATATTTAATTAAAATTTGATTTAGAGGTATACAGAGATATCTAATTAAAATTTATTTTAGAGGTATACAGAGATAATTAATTAAAAATAGTTTTCATGTACAAACCATGTTAGATTAGATGTGTTTCTTTCTTTAAGACTATTAAAGCAAGTTCTAGTTCAAGGGAAGAAAGTTCCAAACCATGATTTGACACTGAGTGTCAGGTTTGGGCCAAATGTGCAAAGTTAAAATAAAGTATTAAACCTCCCGCATACTTTAATTTAAAATAGGTAAGGCTATATTTCTATAACAAAAATTTAAATACTACACCCGGTCAAAGTTTTGATGATCAAATTTATTTTAGAACATGTTACATTGTTGAAGCAAATTCAAAATTTGGGCGCAAAACACGTTTTGAACATGTCACCCTTTTGAGACATTTCACAGATTTTAATCAATAATACTTTCAAGCATTTACACCACACCCCGAACTAACCAGAGTGAACAGCATTTGGTTTCTTACATTTGAAATCAAACCTTTTTTGGTCTTTAATTCAACAAGCTTTTAACTTACGGATTTGTTTATTCTATACTTTTTTCTTCAAAATGCATATGCCGACAAAAAAGTATCTTAGAAAAAGACTAAAAAATTGTGTTTAATGGGTCAAATTGTGATCGAAAGTCACAGCTTTCTGAAATATTTACAGAACCGTTAAATCCACGTGACCATTTGATACCAAAACAAGTTTTTCCCGCATGGTAGAATCTAAATTATGAAACCATAAAAGTGTCAAGAATATATTCTTTTCTGATATTTCAAAATATACCAACTTGTAAAATTGAAAAATCTGTCCCTGCAAGATAGAATTTTTATCCCATTCTAAGCAACAATATTAACCTTATCCGTCCCTGCAAGATAGGATTTGTATCCCATACTAAGCAACATTATTAACCTCATCTGTCCCTGCAAGATAGAATTTTTATCCCATTCTAAGCATCATTATTAATCTTATCCGTCCCTGCAAGATAGGATTTTTATCCCATACTAAGCAACATTATTAATCTTATCTGTCCCTGCAAGATAGGATTTTTATCCCATTCTAAGCAACATTATTAATCTTATCCGTCCCTGCAAGATAGGATTTTTATCCCATTCTAAGCAACATTATTAATCTTATCCGTCCCTGCAAGATAGGATTTTTATCCCATTCTAAGCAACATTATTAATCTTATCCGTCCCTGCAAGATAGGATTTTTATCCCATTCTAAGCAACATTATTAATCTTATCCGTCCCTGCAAGATAGGATTTTTATCCCATTCTAAGCAACATTATTAATCTTATCCGTCCCTGCAAGATAGGATTTTTATCCCATTCTAAGCAACATTATTAATCTTATCCGTCCCTGCAAGATAGGATTTTTATCCCATTCTAAGCAACATTATTAATCTTATCCGTCCCTGCAAGATAGGATTTTTATCCCATTCTAAGCAACATTATTAATCTTATCCGTCCCTGCAAGATAGGATTTTTATCCCATTCTAAGCAACATTATTAATCTTATCCGTCCCTGCAAGATAGGATTTTTATCCCATTCTAAGCAACATTATTAATCTTATCCGTCCCTGCAAGATAGGATTTTTATCCCATTCTAAGCAACATTATTAATCTTATCTGTCCCTGCAAGATAAGGTTTTAATCTCATTCTAAGCAACATTATTAATCTTATCTGTCCCTGCAAGATAAGGTTTTTATCTCATTCTAAGCAACATTATTAATCTTATCAGTCCCTGCAAGATAGGATTTTTATCCCATTCTAAGCAACATTATGAACCTTAGCCGTCCCTGCAAGATCATATTTAATCCCATTCTAGGAAACATTAATAGTCTTATCGTTTTATATGTCTCAAATGAATCCTGAAAAATGTCTCCCCAATAATACATTCTCAGTTCAACTACTATAGATTGCCGGTGAATCCCTTGAAGAGAGGAATGATATCAATGGACTTCTCTCGATTATACGCTGTAGTTTCTGAATTCCAGCGTAAAGTGATTTTTTGACCTAATTTCAAACGTTACATGCTGGATTCACAATGGTACCTTTAGAAAGATAGAAATTCTGTTTATTTTCTTTTTTGTCTTTTCTAAATAGATTTTAAGTCACTTTAACTTAAAACGAACTGATGCTATCAAAAATAATCAATTTTCTGATGGAACAACATGAATAATCAAAAACTTTTATCAGATAACAACAAGAACAATAATTTTCTCAGACGAAGGTTGAATCAGAGGGTACGGTTGTAGATCGGACATACATATCTTCAAACAAAGGGTTACCTGAAATTATTAGGACAGATATTTTCTCCAAGATAGGAACAGTTTGATCTGTTACAGCTGACTTAAAAAATTATAATATCTGATATTTGAAAATATTTTAGAGAAACCCACAGTTGTTCAGTTCAATCTTCTTCACACAAGCCATGTCTTGGATACTGGTAACTGAAGTCTGAATGTTCCCATAAATTAGACCTAAAAGCGGTTGTGTTAAAAAAACAGGATTATCAATGTTTTGGACAATATTTTCAAATTTTTTTTTCTGTTCGGGTGTGAGGCATTTAAAAATTAAAAAATATTTCGGAAGGTAAAACAAAATCCGCAAAACCAAATTTTTTTTGACAAAATAAAATTTTTTGAGAAATTGTTGGAAAAATGTTTATTCTATTGTTTTCCAAAATTTCATCAAAATTCATCAAAAATTAAATGAGATATAAAAAAGTAAGCCAATTATTTACAATTTTGAAGTCTTAAGATTTCTATAAATCTTATAATTTGAAAACAGATTTCCACTCAAAAATTTTTTTTGGGGGGGAAAGAATTCAGCCGAAGAAGAAAATTCAAGAAAAAGGGAGAAAAGAGAAAAAAAAGAAAAAAGGAAGAAAAAGGGAGGAAAGGGAAGAAAAACTATATTAAAAGAAGAAGAAACATTTTAACTATACGAGTCTGGGGAAGAAAAATCAAAAGATATTTCTTTCCCTTTATTTCTGAATGGTGATATTATTACTTTCCCAAGTTGCTTAAAAGAAGAGAAAAAAAAACATAATTTCACACTAACAATTTAAAAAAGTTTCTCCCATTGCCACTGGAGAAGAGAAATCAGATATTTTAGAAAAGTTTCCTGTATTTCATAGAGTTCTTAGGGAAGAGAACTAGAATAGTTTAGAACCTTTACTGTAGCGCAGGCATACACTGCTTGGACTTCTAGACGGCTTAATGACAAAAAATATTTTTTCAACATTTTTTTGGAAAATATTAAATAATGTTTGCAGCATCAGTAAGTGATGCATAAATGACTTAAAATGTAGTAAAAAGGGAATTAGTGACAAAAATAGCTAGTTTGCGATAAATAGCTGGCCCACGTGGAAGGAAATTATTAACAATAATGACGGGGGGGGGGGGAACAATTCAACTTCTACTGAAAAGCTTAATCTTGATATCAATATTTTGAAAGTTAATTCAACAATAATTTTAATATATTTGTCAACATATTGCTATTTTTTATTATGAATAAATATTAAGTTAAAATGCTAAGTTTTGGTGAAACAACATGTTTTGGAACATTTCACGATTTTGAGACATTTCACAGATTTCAATCCATGGTAACAAAACAAGTTTTTTACATACGTAGAATTTAAATATGAAACAGTAAAACTGTAAATAATATATTTGTTCTGTTATTTCAAAAAGTAACAAATTGTATAAAAATTAAAAATTGTAATATTAATATTATATTGTTATTAGCATAAAATCAAACAGAAAAATGTGGGAATTTTTTTATCAAAAATGGAGAAAACTTGAAATCATCTTCACTCACCATTCAAACTATTCTGTAAATTATGAAAGTGTGTGTTTTGTTCTGAATTCTTGAATATTTTCAAATTACGGATTTTTAGGAAAGTTGGTTTATGTTCCAAAACGATTTCAAGATTCAAATTTGTGATATGTGCGAAAATGGAAAGCTTTGAATTGTTTTGAAAATGGTTTTATTGAAAATGAACGAGCACTTACAGTTTTAATTTTAGAAAAAAGGTAAATAGTATTATTTGAAGTTATCGCTGTGCTTAATAATATGTTGGAAATAGTTTTTTTAATCGATGTTTGCTCTCCGCACAGGAAGAGTAACAAAAACGTTGATTGTGCCCAAGCCTGTACTCAGTGTCATGTTTGGAACATAACTACGATTTGGAACTTTCTTCCCCTGAATTTGATAAAGATCGTAAAGAGCCTTTTTTCCAAGGGGGTTGGGATTAGAAAAAAATTGGCAAATTTTAAATTCTTGCCCCCCCCCCCCCATAACCTATAAAATAAACTGAAATTCGCCCATGAGTTATACCTTTTTTGCAAGAGGAATTGATTGAGTATTTGAATCTTCACTCTTAGACTTTGTGTGGGAGGGGGGGGGGGGGGGCATAAAATTAATCAAAAACCAGAAGCAGGGCTGAATTATTGTGTGTACATTACACATTGTTAAAATGATGGACTGGAAATTTGCATTCCCATTTTTTAAGCAAGTTTATGCTTTTATTTCTGTAAAATGATTGCAAAATTTTACAAATAAATCTGCGAAATAAAAAGTGGTTGGTTTTCTCTGTACAGGTAAATTCAATGACGTCAAAAAAAAAACTATATTTTACTGGTTATACATGACACAGTTTACTATTGAACTAAGTATTTGTACATGGTGTAATTCAAGATAAAATGTTTGTAATGAGAACGGTTTGAAGAAGGATGATCAATGATACTGGAAGAAATATTTCTCCTGAACTCTTCCCAAATACCATAACCTCAGCAGGATTTAAAACTCCACTCTATACAAACAAATATAATTTGAACAAAAGATATGTTTGAAGTTGATTGAATTTTTAAAAAGAATTCATTTTTTTCAAACTAAAATTAGGTATAAAGACTAGTTACTTATCACATCTCTAATTATGTAAAACAGGTCTGTTTACACTACACAATTGCTGTGTCTCATGCTCATTTGACTATTTAAATGCATATCTTAAGTTTAAAAGTCGTCTTCATATTTTGGAGTTTTCTGGTTATGACTGTATTTTAGTACCTGGGATTGGAAGTAGTTTCCTTGTTCTGGAAAGCATCCAAGAGCAAATGAGAAGTAACCTTGATCCGGTTGAACACCGTAAGAACTTAATCTATAATTGTCAATATCTTCACATTAGCTACAGGCCTGGGCATTTTTATATAGTTTATATATAGTTAGTATAGCAGGCATTTTCATACAGTTTATATATAGTTAGTATAGCAGGATTCATATAGTTTATATATAGTTAGTATAGCAGGCATTTTCATATAGTTTATATATAGTTATTATAGCAGGCATGTTCATATAGTTTATATAAAGTTGAAAATTTGTGTATACTCTATTTTAAATTTTGTTCATTTTCTTTTAATCGAAATCCGATTCTTTTGTAATCTTAAATTCAATCAAACAAAGAAAAAAGTCAGAAGGCGAAATTATTTTTTTTTCGTACCAAAGGTTAAATAAAGTTGGTAGATATTTTACATTTAAGTTGAACTATTATCTTTTTTTAAGACTTACATCATTTCATCTAAATCCATTGATATGGTTGAAGTTACGGACTCCCCTGTTGAGCTGGTTGTGGAGGTTATTGTAGCATCTCTAGTAGAAATCTGAACAGTTAAATATTTATTAGATACTAGCTTGGGAACCTAGTTTTGCTTTCTCTGAAATATTCAACCCTCTCAACTTAGACATTTTGAAACCAATCTAAGAACATCTCTTGCCCCTGGTTATATAAAGAGTTCCTTATCAAAATTCTAGTTTTGATCGGACATACAAACAAACAAATATAGACTACTACTTTATATTAATTTATACAGTTTGTCACAAAAATCATCTACGAGCTATTAAATATGTAAAACGTTTCATGAGATTTCCTCAATGTGGTCTCACATAAAAGAATACATAGCAAGAGCGCATGAAATCTCGTCTTAAAGGAGTTGAGACTTTGGAACAAAATCAAATATTTAAACCTCAATATTTTTAGAACTTGATGCTGTAAACCTTTGATATTTCAAACTCAGATTATTTGATCTAACAGAATTCATAGTTTGAAATATCTAAGGTCTGCAACATTTGGTTCCAAAGATATAGTGATTAGAAAATCAGAGTTTGTGGCAATGACAGCGGTTATGCTTCATCACAAAATAACGCTGCTGAGATGTTCAAAGGGGTTGAATGCGAATTATGAAAATATGTCAATTTATTATTGTATAGAGAATCATAAGTTTTTTGATGATTCTTAAGAAACTGCTTGCTACTTTTGATTCAAGGTAAATTAAGAGCTCTGAAATATGTAGGACCGCAATTGATTGTAGTAAACTCATTTTTCCGCGGCATTTGATCTTAAATATAATGAGAATACGACATTATGAAAAACTCTTTAAATTTGGGATTCACTGTATTTAGACAATTTCATAATTCTAAACTAGGATAAATTTTATGATAAATTTGGAGAAACACATTTTTGAATGAATATTGCTAATTTACTATGCTGTACGTTGTAAAAAGCTTTTGTTTTGTGGTAAAAATGTTTTTAAATCCTACCCAGTTAACATTTTATTTGTACATTGTAAATCCTTTTTTATACAGAACCTACCCTGTTCCTTGTACACTGTACAACCACATCTTCTTCAATATAGAACTTTCCATATATTCCTTGTACACTGTACATATTCATTGGTATAGAACCTACCCTGTTCCTTGTACACTGTACAACCACATATTCTTCAATATAGAACTTTCCATATATTCCTTGTACACTGTACATATTCATTGGTATAGAACCTACCCTGTTCCTTGTACACAGTACAACCACATATTCTTTAATATAGAACCTACCATGTTCCTTGTACACTGTACATATTCTTTTATATAGAACATATGAAATATATTCTCTGTATATTGTACAGATTTTTTTAATATAGAACCTACCCTGTTCCTTAATTCATCTATGTACCAGCGTATCTCAGGTGGAGGTACTCCATACAAGGACTTGCACGATGCCTAAAAAATTGTACACTGTACATTCAGTCCATAAATTTAACTATTACCACCTAAAACGGGTTAATTAATTAAAAGATTATTGGTAATGCTAATAAATGATGTCCTAATACTTCTCTCCTAATTGAGTGAAACAGGTCTGTTTACATTGCATAATTGCTGTGTCTCACGTTCATTGGATCTATTAAATGTCATAACTTGAGTCTAAAAGTCGTCTTCCTATTCCAGAGGTTTATAGTTTCCATGTAAAACAAATTAGAAAATTAGATCTTGAGTTGATTGAGTAATCAGTTAGTTCCAGGGTGTGGAGACGTCATGTCTGTACCAAAAGAGTGTGTGTAAGTAATACCGAACCGAAGGCGTGTACTGTAAGTTTATACAGTACATAAGAATCTTGGCGTTTGTGCTTTATACAGTCTAAGGGTGTACATTTGTTTATTGTTAATTGTTTAATAAAAAAGTAATATATATGTATTTTATGAATATTTTATATCATATTTTTATGATCTAAGTAAAAGAATAAAATTTAATTAAAATCCATAATATACTATTTCTGGTTCGAGCTTAATTTTGAGACGAAAACAAATTAATTTTGTTTAGACTTTTGAGGTGGAAGATCCGTCTTTTCACGATCAGTAAATTAAATTTGTTGCTGTAATAACCCTAAATTTTTATGTTGCGTTACAAAGTTTTTAAATAATTGAAGAAAAATGTTATATTCTCTACTTGAAGTGAGTCTCAGAATACATGATAGATTTGACACGAGTTGACTGATCCTTACTCCTTAGTCCAGTTAATTCCCAACAAGTTATTAATTTTCTTAACCTGAATCCTCCCTCTGCTCTGAGAAATATCCACCCACAGACTTTTATCCATTCCTGAATCCAGGGCAGGATCTGTGATCACAACCTGTATATAGTTTAAACAGTATTTGGATGCAAATACTTTAAAATCCTGAGCTCAGAGCCGATAGTTTTGTGCTATGCTATAGAAGTCTAGATTTAGAAGTCACAACAAAAACTTCCAAATTCTATATCTTTGATCAATAATTTGATATAATTCAATATTTAATTTGCATTCGGATACAACTACTTTAACATCCGGAGCTTTTTGTTTAGATAGTCTACAGTGGTTGGCCATTATAATCCAATGAAGACGACTTTTATTAATAATCCTTTTTTACTACAAGTTTAAAAGTTAACAAACAGAAGCTGTTAATTGATAACTTTTCTTGAGTTATATGTTTATATGTGTTTCTGTTCTTTAGAGGATTGGTTAAAAATCAAAATTGAAATAGATTTTAGTCTTTATTGTATTGATATATACGACGACGACAACTGAATAAGTAACACAGTCAAGATTAAGTATTCACAACATTAATATCAAAATTCAAGACCTTTGATGAAGCTTTCAACCATCCGTAAATTCTTGAAGCGAATTAAAGAAGTGTTAAAGATTAGTACAAATATTAAACCTGAAGGGTTAAGAACTGATTAAATGCTTCAGGAATGGGCTTTATATCTTTTCGTGCTTTCAAAAGTTTAAGACTCATATTATAATTGAAACCTTAAAAGCATGGCATTCAATCTTATGAAGATTTACTTTAATTTGACTTTTACATTTTCTCATGAAATATTCTTGGTTCTTATACCTTGTTGTCTAGAATCAGCTTTTATATTGTACACCACTTTTATATTGTACACCACTTTTATATTGTACACCACTTTTATATTGTACACCACTTTTATATTGTACACCACTTTTAGATTTAAAGTAAGGCCTATAAAAGCCTGTACAAAATATTTGGAAATGTGCACGTGTATGTGCTGACCGGAAACAAAAAAAATGATGATCAATGCCGCAACTATTTCTAAAAACTCCACTAACCTCGCTCTTGTTTGCTACGTAAAGGTTTATCTCTGACCAGAAAACACTAGCTGAGGATCCAACTGTATTGTCTTTTACATGGCATTTCCATACACCTCAACATAATTAAATTTTTTTTAAACATTTAGGTACAAATTCAAAACGATTCTAAAAGCTTTTATTTAAAGATTACATAATACATATTTTATTGTCCCAATATCTTTGCTACCCGATTATCTAGCCTTGATTTCAAACCTAGATCTAGCAGCATTTATTGAATCATCAGTGGTCTAAGATCCATCAAATTGAAAAGATATAAAGATCAGAAAATGTTTCAGTTTCTGGAGATTTATCCGTTTTTTTACCTGTATCATTTGCATTCGGACTATTGATAGTTAGTCCACAGGAGTTCTCAGTAACATCATGAGATATACGAGATACGTAGGATCCAACCCAGGCATTACCCGTATCGTATGCTCCATCATACTACAAGTAAGAAAAAGAATTGATTCTTTGCCACATACTCCAATTTTCTAATTCTTATATCTTTGCAATCCATTGTTGTAGACCTTAGATATTTCACACTATCAATTCTATTCTAATAATCAAATAATCTAAAATTGAAATATCAAAGGTTAAAAACATTAGATTAAAAAGATATGGGGATTAACAAATTTGAGTTTCTTAAAGAATTTTTTTCATTTTCTAATTTATAATTCCTATATCTTTGCAACCTGAACCTGATGCTTTTCAAACTATGACGACTTAATTTAAAAGAATAAATAACTAATAAGATTGCAAAGATATAATGATTATAAGATTAGATATGATATGATGAGGCAAGGAATAAGTTCCTTTGTATTCTATGTATCCCAATTTTATATTAGTTTTAGCATGCATATCTGCTTGTGCAACCTAAATCTACATAAAAGACCAATTTAATCGGACTTCTTAATAAAAATTGATTTAACCCATTAAATATTATTTTCCTACTGTTCCTTTAAATATTGTTTTCCTACAGTTCCTTTAAATATTATTTTCCTACTGTTCCTTTAAATATTGTTTTCCTACAGTTCCTTTAAATATTATTTTTCCTACTGTTCCTTTAAATATTATTTTCCTTCTGTTCCTTTAAATATTGTTTTCCTACAGTTCCATTAAATATTATTTTCCTACTGTTCCTTTAAATATCATTTTCCTACTGTTCCTTTAAATATCAATTTCCTACTGTTCCTTTAACTATTATTTTCCTACTGTTCCTTTAAATATTATGTTCCTACTGTTCCTTTAAATATTATGTTCCTACTGTTCCTTTAAATATTATTTTCCTACTGTTCCTTTAAACATTATTGTCTTACCGTTCCTTTAAGATTTCCCACATCCTGACAAGGGGCTCCATCTCCGTTAATACTACTCACTGTGCACATCACATACCCAGGACTGTTCGTTAGACCCTAGACAGAAACTGCTTAAAGAGATGAACAATTTCCGACAATACAGCCTGGCCCTTTATCTGACATAGAAGGACTTGGATCTTGATTGAAAAAAAACTATTTTGATTTGTCCCAGAAAATTACAAACTTTATGTTTTCTAGGAAAAAATTTTTTCTATGCGAATCGAAATGTAAATGATAAATTATTGTAAAAGTTGATAATGCACTAATGCCTTTTAATATTCCTGAAAGTACATCTTTTACCTAGGCTATAGGCCATAAACGTCAAGGCTGATTCTCTTCTGGTAATGTAAAGGAACTGATTACTCACCGCAATATCTAATTTTCTAATCCTTATATCTTTGCAACATGATGATATTCCCCTTTAATACTAAAAATCTTCAGCCATTTTAATCAAATAGAAATGAGAAATATATTAGTTGAAAAGACAGAGGGATTTTGAAAATTAGAATGTTTTGCGTTGTTCAGTTTTTTGCCCCTATCGACTAAATGTTGGACAGAGAGACGAAAAATTGACCAATAACAGGACTATAGGTGAACTGCGCATATTTATCATAAACCAAATTTTATTTGAGTGTTCAGCAAGGATAACAATCGGATTTTCTGCTTACAATTTACTCTGTATCTTTTGTTGATCAAATTATTCTTGGAGTCCAAAGTTAAATATCCTACCCAAACATCAGGAAAGACGTGGGACCAGGCACAAGAGGTCCAGTGGTCCCCAGGACTCAGTTCCAGGCGACAAGATAGAGTCACAGCTTGAGCAAAAAATAATCCAGTAATTTTTAATGAAAATACATGACATGGTTTCCTTCTAAACATGACAATCAAGATTAAGATTATAGATTAATATTTCCACTTACAAGGAGTGTATCAAAAAAATATTATTAGAAATAAAAGTTTACCATTATTGACAAAGAGAATAGAATATATATTAGAGGGGAATTTACTAGAAAAAAGTGTAAAACGGCCATTTTGTTGTACTGTTTCCATACTGTACTTCACATATTTGTGCTATATTACCTTTTGGGCCCTGGAACCTCATTTTATAGAAAATCTAAAATTAATATTAAAAGAAAACCAAATTTTGAAATAGGCTGGTTTCATAATTGACCAATGATTATTTCACTTAGACTCTATGCCTTTCACTTTACAATCGATGTTTTTCCGTTATAACTATAAATCAAATGATGTTTTTTATTCACCTAATTCATTATGAAGCTTTAAAAATTCGAAATTGAAATAGACAGAAGGGAACATACTGTATTAATGTATACTACTGCATATAATTTGTGAAAGTTTACATGATTTGTACACTTTGAACTCCCTTTCAGGCTGAAAGGGACTGAACAAATTCATACTGAGAGATTCTGTAAATTCCCCTCTAATATATATTCTATTCTCTTTGATTATTGATCAACAATTTTTGTGATTTAATACATTACATGAAATTAGAGAAAAAGCAGGAAAAGCAGAAAAAGCAGAAAAAGCAGAAAAAGCAGGGAAAGCAGGGAAAGCAGGGAAAGCAGGAAAAGCAGGAAAAGCAGGAAAAGCAGGAAAAGCAGGGAAAGCAGGGAAAGCAGGAAAAGCAGGAAAAGCAGAAAACGCAGGGAAAGCAGGGAAAGCAGGAAAAGCAGGAAAAGCAGGAAAAGCAGGGAAAGCAGGAAAAGCAGGGAAATCTATAAATGGAGCATACCCAAAGAGATTAGAATATATATTAGAGGGGAATTTACTAGAAAAAAAGTGTTAAACGGCCATTTTGTTGTACTGTTTCCATACTGCAGGTGTACTTCACATATTTATGCTATATAACCTTTTGGGCCCTGGAACATCATTTTATAGAAAATCTAAAATTAATGTTAAAAGAAAACCAAATAATGAAATAGGCTGGTTTCATAATTGACCAATGATCATTTCACTTTACAAACGATGATTTTCCGTTATAACTATAAATTAAATGATGTTTTTTATTCACCTAATTCATTATTAAGTTTTATTTAACAGCTTTAAAAATTCGAATTGAAATGAATAGTCTAGGGAACATACTGTATTAATGTACTCTACTGCATAGAATTTGTGAACATTTACATGATTTGTACACTTTAAACTCCATTTCAGGCTGAAAGAGACTGAAAAAATTCATACCGAGAGATTCTCTAAATTTCCCCTCTAAGGCTCTAATATTCTAATATATATTCTATTCTCTATGAGTACACCTCGTGTCTGAATTAAAAAGGGGATACCCAATTTACAACGTTTTCTGACTTGAAAAGTGTTTAATTCTTATAATTTATACATTGTTGCCGAAGCAATAAATGCGGATGTCACTTTGGCAGCGTTAGCATCAAATGAAATAATTCAAAAAAATTCATTTCAAATATTGAAATCCTTTTGTAATAAATAAAAATAATAATAAACAGTTCAATAAGTCATTAATTCAGATCTTTAAGAGTCCCAAAAAAATATCAATTTTTTAGAAAATAAACTTACCATTTTTCCCACTATTTGCCGGTTTATCTATAGTTTGACCAGAACTGGCAGTAGTTGTAGTTATACTAAAAACAAAAATGGCGAAATTAAATTTAAGTGTTCGTTAAAAATAAACGGGTGTATATCATTTACTTAATTTTCTGACACTATGCCAAAAACTCTTTTAAGTTTAAGGAATTTTGACCCGAGCTGAAGCTTTTAAATCGCGGCCTCTGGAAAACTTTCTATTAAAAATTGGGAAAATTTACCCAAATTTTGTTTTAGAATTTGATTGGAATATTAGTAAAGTCTTTCCCAAAAAAAAGTGTAATTAGCTGCGCCTGGTGCAAAATTGTACCTTTTTTGGGCGACTGTTTTGAAATTTATTTTATTTTTTTTTGGTATTCCAATGGCTTGAAAAAAAAACCGTGAACCTTTTTTCTCTCAAAATCAAAAGTTTAGAAAGGCAAAATCTTAAATTTTATAAAGATTGAAACCGAGAATCACAGAAAATTCGCAAAATCTTAAAAAGAAAAGTCGCAATTTTCATTTCTGGTCAGTTCATATTCTAAAGTTTTAAATATACGCTGTTCAGTTAAAAGCTGAAGAGCCATTGAAAAACAATAAACATTAAAATTAAGGCCAGAACTGAAAATTGCAAATTTTCTCATTACAATTTTGCGAATTTTCTGTGATTCTGTGATTCAATCTTTATAAAATTTTAGATTTCGATTGAAATAAGTTAAATACACATTTTTGCTCTTCTAAACTTTTTATTTTTAGAGAAAAAAAGTTTGCGGATTTTTTTTGGGCCAATGGAATACAAAAAAAGTAAAATTTTGCACCAGCCACCGCTAATCACACTTCTTTTTGTTATAGAATTTGAAAATATCAGAAGAATTGATATAATTCTTCTGATATCCATTATAACAGAGAAACCTGAAAATAATTTGTTGTCCAACCAACAAGATTTTTTATCGTGACATGCAACAAATATATGTTTGGATTATTTTTAGATAAGCTACCCAGCTATACAGATCAAAATTTGCTCAATTATTGCACAATTCCGAATGGAAACCCCAGTTGTAATACAAAACAGCTCGCTAAATAAATTAGTATCAATTACAATGGTTTCAGTCAAAGGTTTAGAAGACTTGGATAAACCACTTTACAACTAAAGTTTCTTAGCTGGGGCTGATTCAACTTCAAAAGAATGTGAAAAAGCAGCCTAGGTTGTCGTCTTCCATCAATAATTAACAAATAACGAGAGTATTGAGTAGAGAATTACACGCAGTAACACTGCGCAAGATTCACTTACATCGTGGCGTCATTTTCATCGTGGTATCGGACAAATACAATTAAAAAACCAACCTGAAAGGCTGCACTGAGTGAACCAGAACTAGAAGTAGAAATAGAAACATTTTATAACCTTGACAAATAATCTATTCCAAGTTTAATATATGCGTCACATATAAGCACTTTATTGCGTCACTATATTTACTCTGAAATATTTGCAAACAATGATTGTGAAGTGATACAATAATAAAATTATGCTCAGAATGTTGCAATAAAAAAATGACATAAGAAGGCTTTAAATTTACTTTTGCTTTTCTTATTTTTTTTTTTAATTTTAAAGTTTACAAATTCATTTAGTTCATGGTAAAACTTGATATATATTTTACAAGGTTTCCCACATAGATGTAACGATGTAAATGTATTTTGACTAAAATCAAAGAATGTAAAAAGAATTGTAAAAAAAAATCCGCACAGTCGTCTCTGAAGTTTCTTCCTTTCTGGGTAATCCTGTAACTCAAGTTGAAAAAACTGTAAATTCAATTAATTGTAATTGTAGAATTAAAAAATATATTAAAGCTTATATCCTATTTGCTATTTACTATGTAAAAATGAATATAATTCACTTAGAAAACAAAATTCAGCAAAAAATATGATAAACTCTAATAATTTTTTAAAAATATAATTCACATGAAAAAACTGTAAGTTCACTGAATTGTGCTTGTAAAACTAATGTATCTATATATAATTTTTTTGTGGGGCCTCGTTTGACCCCAGGGAAGGTTTATGGATGATTGAATTTTCAAAAATTTGCTTCTAACAAAATTCGATTTTTTAAAATTTTGGTTGTATATATTCTGGTTGTATATATTAAACTAACTACTAACTAATTCATGTAAAACTGTACGTTCATTGAATTGTGCTTGTAAACCTAATGAATATATTAAGCTACTTACCAACTAATTCATGAACAATTGTAAGTTTTCTTCATTGTACTTGTAAACCTAATGAATATATTAAACAACATACTAACTAATTCATGCAAAACTGTAAGTTCACTGAATTGTGCTGTAAACCTAATGAATATATTAAACAACATACTAACTAATTCGTGAAAAACTGTAAGTTTACTGAATTGTGCTTGTAAACCTAATGAATATATTAAACTAAATACTAACTAATTCGTGAAAAACTGTAAGTTTACTGAATTGTGCTTCTGAACCTAATGATTTTATTCAAATACTTTGTGACTAATTCTAACTCTTATCTTCTGAGATAAGAACGGTTCCATTGTTCCCCTGGATTTATATTATTGACAAAAGTACGACGACATTTTAAACTTGTAATTGTTTATTTTTATACAGTATGTCATGCACTAAACATGGACACTTTTAAATGGACAGGTCGTCTTAATATTTTGTAAATTGTGTGATTTCTCAAAACATAAATTGTTTTGTTTTTTTATTATTTTCTGACCGTGCAAACATTCAACTATTTAACGGACAAAAAAACGTTTTCTGGACCTGTATTCTCTCAATTTCTGGACCTGTATTCTCTCAATTCCTGGACCTATAGTCTTCAATTTCCTAGAACTATATTCTTCAATTTCCTGGACCTATATTCTCCTATTTCCTGGACTTGTATTATTCTATTTCCTAGACTTGTATTCTCCTATTTCCTGGACCAATAATCTCCTATTTCCTGGACCTATATTCTCCTATTTCCTGGACATATATTCTCCTATTTCCTGGACTTGTATTCTCCTATTTCCTAGACTTGTATTCTCCTATTTCCTGGACCAATATTCTCCTATTTCCTGGACCTATATTCTCCTATTTCCTGGACCTATATTCTCCTACTTCCTGGACTTATATTCTCCTATTTCCTGGACCAATATTCTCCTATTTCCTGGACCAATATTCTCCTATTTCCTGGATATATATTCTTCTAGTTCATGGACCTTTATTCTCCTATTTCCTGGACTTGTATTATCCTATTTCCTGGACCAATATTCTCCTATTTCCTGGACCTATATTCTCCTATTTCCT
>NW_019396203.1:343012-353849 GCF_000591075.1 Eurytemora carolleeae
ATCCAGTTCAACCCCCCCCCACATATAGTTCAACTCCCCCCTCCCTACCATGAGGGGATGTAAATACTTGCCCAGGGGGAAACGTATATAAAATATAAACAACAGGATAATGGGCCCTGGAATATAAAATATAAAACAACAGGAGTACGGGGCCTGGAATTTATTATTGAAACTAAATGTCAATTTTGAAAAAAAAGTCTTATCGAATCATAGCTTTTTAACATAATATTCTGTTTTGTTGTTAAAATTGATTCTAGGGCCCAATGTAGGCAACTGCCTGAATACCTGACTACCTGGGTACGGAATGGTTGGAGAGGAAGATAGATAGATAGATAGATGGTTTCCCGCTACACTTTGACACTCGTAGTACACAGCCTGTAGTAACTAGTGTATATAGTCCAACAATTCTCCGAACTAGTTTCAGGCCCAGAGAAGAGGTTTTACTCCAAACTGGTTTCAGGTTCAGAGGTTACTCCGGATTAGGATATTCACTGATGTTTAAGGATATCCAGTGATTACAAGATATATCCGGAAGAGTTTGATTTGTGTGATAAAATGCAAACTGGAAAATCAAGAGAGGATTCGAACATTCACCTTTCTGAACAATCTCGGTAATATTCAGCAGTTTGTATAGTTTAGTTCTTTAATCACTTCATGAAAACTTCTAATCAAAATCTAATGGTTAAATTTTCTTTATTTGTTTCACGCTTGTCTTGTTTTTAAAATAAGAAAACGTCTCTAAATTTTAATCTTTCGTAAATAAAACATTTTTTGTTGTTTTTGTTTTTTAAGTTGTCGAACTATTTCATTAATATTTGTTTCTGTCTTGAATTACCGAAAGCTGCCAATTTTGAATTTAAGTTAAACTTTCATACATTTCGACTAATATTTTTTATATTATTAGAAAATTTTTATTAATTTTGATTGGAAAAGGAATTATATTTACTCTTATCAAACTATGATTTTTTATTTTTTTATTTTGAATATTTCCATTTGATTAATTTTGGATGGAAAATTAATAATGATCGTCAAATCGCATTAAATTATAATTTTCTAATTATTTTAAAGTTGAGTCTGGGTTCGAACTCTAATTATTTTATCTACATCCATACTTCGAAATATTAAAGGTCTGCATCATCAAATTTATAACTCTCCCCTCCCTGTAGAACTTAAAAAGAGAATGTCTTTATTTATTATAACGATAGTCAAGATTTTCTTTACAGCTATGAAATCTAATAGTTAATCTGTAATTTACAATTTAAATGATATACATTAAGAATGAGACATGCCCTCCATGCATGATTTCCAAAAAACAGCTTGTTAAAAAAACTTGCTTTCTAAAAATTTTCATTCTAAATATTATTTTCTGTTTTAGATCAGAACAATAAGTTATTATTATCATAATTTAATTAAATTGAAGAAAAGCCTTTTTAGGCAGGGAAATTTTAAAGTGTTTAATCCAAGAAAACTTTTAATGAATGACATCATGAATAATGGATATGCAAGAAATATCATTTAAAGAATTTTTTTTGAAGTGTCATTTAACTTATTAATGGTTGGTTAGAAATGAAATTTAATTTCACATATTTTGAGCAGCAGAAAATGACATATATTTGAAAAAAGTTTTTTAGGAGAATTAATCTTTAGACCAAATTACAAAATGGGCATGCATCTGTAAGGGTAGTAATTTTCTTGTTTCGGTGAAGGGTTGCCCACAAAGACGACTGTAGGAGATTTATTCCGTCTCTTGCTGTTATAATTACCAAATCAATTAGTTTTTCAGTTTAATCTCTTTATCTTTGCAGCTTGATGTCGTAGACCTTTGATATTTCAAACTATGAATTCTGTTAGTTTAGATAACCTGAGTTTAACAGTTAGAAAATTACATCACCAGGTTGCAAAGATATATGAATTAGAAAATTGGACTTTTGTGGAAAAAACTCATTTTCTTTTAAAGCGTTTTAGGTCTCATCTTTTGTGAGTAATCCTGTACATAAGGTTAGCAGTGCAAAAATGGAGTAATTGAGTTTTACGAATTATGCAGCTTGCGACTTGCATCTTGCAACAGGGACAAAATGAATTTGCAATTTTGCAGAATTTCCGCTGATTCATTTGTGGTTCATCCCGCGTAACATTTCGAGTTTGTTTCGTTGGTAGATTTTTATCAAACGAATAACAAATGTAATGGTTTAATGTTTTATATTTTAGATAACATTAAATTATTTATTGTTTAAATGTTTTAAGAATGCTTAATTTAGTAAAGTAGGATTAATATATGTAGATTGTTTTTTTTGAGGTTTAAAGCAAAAATAAGTTATAAAAGATACCGAACCGTTTTTTTAACAGTCCTTTTATTTGTTTACAATAAGCCCGATCCTATCCCGTATTTCTTCAAGGTCAAGTGTATTCTATCCATGGTAACGTGATACGGAAGGGAAAGCCAATTAATTATTGAAGAAAATATTATTAATTTGTAAATTGATCCACAATAAGGAATTCATTTAAGAAAAAGTAACAAAAGGAATTGAGTCTTTGCCACAAACTCTGCTTTTCTAAATCCTATATCTTTGGATTCAAATGTCGTAGACCTTAGATATTTCAAACTATGAATTCTGTTAGATCAAATGATATAAGTTTGAAATATCAAAGATGTACGACATTGGGTTTCAAAGATATATTGATTATAAATTCAGAGTAATTGTGGCAAAGACTCATCCATTACAAGAAAAAGATGAGTTTTCAGATTAAAGTTAAAGACAATAATTTAAAAGCACTAAGAATACGTAAAATAACTTTAACGAAAATCTCTATTCATATTTTAATTTCTCAATTTGAATCCGTCAAAAATATCCTTATTAGAGACCTTTTCTTGACAAAAATATAAAAAAGGGAATACTTTTACATTTAATACTTGAAAATGGGGTTTTAAGTTAAGACTCACCGGACCTTTAACCAGAACCTCGAGTTTACGTGAGAGTTAAATCCTTTCAAACAAAATCATGTCTCCTCGTATAAAAAAATAGTGGGTTCTGTCCTAGTGAATGATTTTTGGCCGAGCGCTGTGGCCACGGGTTAGGTTAAGTTAAGACACTTTCTGTAAGATCCATGTACAGAATTGATAGAAGGGGGGGGGGCCGGGGGGGCCAAAAATCGTTCTCTAGGAATATACCAAATGGGGTTGAGCCAGGGATGCAAAACTTTCCAAAATTCAAAAAATTCTCCACAGTTTAGCTAATAAAAATAAATCACCTTCAAATTTTTTGTTACAATATTTACATACCTGATACTAGCAGAACTTGTTGTTTGAAATATCAAAGGTTTACACCATCAGGTTAAAAAATATAGGGATTTGAAAATTAGAGTTTTATCAGTGAAACTAGAGTATTTTTTGCTCACTGGAGAAGAATGTAAAAAAAATGAAGAAGAAAATCTTGCAATATAACCCCTCCCATATCAAAACATGGAGGAATGCAGATTTTCAAAAAAAAATGTCTTCGAAGGCTGAGAACCGCCCTAGGCGTTTTCAGAATTTAGAGAGCAGGTTTGGGTACGTCGTAGGTTTGGGCATACAGATAGATAGATATACACATATATATAGATAGATAGATAGATTAATACTTATCCTACCTGCCCTAATAGCCCTTGAAGTGGGTTCAAATATGCCTAGAGAAAAGATGGCGGGTGGGGGGTAAATTAGGTGAAAAGGGGGGGGTCAAAGAAGGGAGGGGATTGGTTGCATGGAGGGGGAGTAGGGTTAAGGTCAGAGATAAAGAGCTGGCATTTATCACATAATAAAACTTTATAATACCTCCGTAGCTACTGTAGTTCGGGGTAATCAAGCTTGAAGCATGAAATTAATAAGAAATTAATTTATTTTTATAAATTACGAAACAGATTTAATTCGGTCTCCAGTCAGGTGGGTCGTAGTGTTCTATTTAATGGTTTCAAGGAGATCTCCGGGTACACTTTTATACTGGCAACATCCGCTGTATTTGATTCATCCTGGAGAGTTAACCTGTTCATAACACATAATCATCCCAATTATTCCATTCATTCAGTCATCCTTCCTTTCTCCGGTTCATTCGTATATTCATTCTTTCATCCTATATGTTATATATAACTGTATTTTCTTGAACACAATTATTTAAAAAGAAAGAGTAAAAATATGAGTAAAATAAAAATGTTTTAAAAAAGAATAACATATTCTCCCAGGAACTGAATTTAATAAATTTGAGTTAGGTCACTGAACTATCTACCTCCATGTATCTAAAGAACATGGACAAATCCTAAATTCCCTATTCAAGAGATGTGGTTGAACCGTCCCTAGACCTAGCTCAAGAGATGTGGTTGAACCGTCCCTAGACCTAGCTCAAGAGATTTGGTTTAACCGTCCCTAGACCTAGCTCAAATTCATACATTCCGATCCCTGAATCCCTGAATCACTGAAAAAAGAGGATAAAATGTAGTTCTAAACTTCTACCATTAGATTCTATATTATCAAGTTACAATTTTGCAAACTATGAGTAAGACCCCTCTCATTATTTACATTAAAGGGAGAGACTGACTATATTTGGTAGTTGAGTTGAGAGTGCAGTATTGTAGAGAAATGTTTTAGGATTAATTTGAGATCCATGAGATGTTTTAACGGTGTATAATTAATAACTAATAAGTGTTTAGAAACAGGTTGAGAAAACTAAAATTTACTCTTATAATCGAAAATAAGTAATTTTATTTTGTATCGGTTTTTGTAATTTTTTATGTTGACAAACGTTTCCCGTTTGAAAAGACAACACTTTTATAAACAAGAAATTTAATATAATGATTATAAAGAAATATTTGATTTTAACAATGATGAATCCTGAAATATTTCTCTACAATACTGCATACTCAGCTCAACTACCATGTCTAGCCAGTCTCTCCTTTAAACGTATTGCTGAAAATTTTATTTTATTATTATCATGTATTGTTCAGTTTCTATATATTCCGCATACTTCCGCATGTAAATTACCAACAGTTGGTGTTGCACTTATCCCCCCCCCACCCCTCTCCCTCCCCCTGGGGGCTGATTTTACCCTGGAGCTATTTTTCAATGTGGTTCTAAACTAAGAAATCTAGTTTCAATTAGAAACGAGCATAGGTTCATTTAGTAAAATAAAATTTAAGAGTTTTCCCTTTAAACACTTTTAGATTTTTGTATTATTATTGTTAAAAGAACTTGCTTTTAGCTTCAGTTTTAAAAAGATATTGCCAATGATATCTCAAGCATCACCGTTCATCTATCTCTCCATTCATAAATTTCCACCTGAGTTTAACGATTTAGTTAATAGTTTCGAACTAATAAAACATTGCCTTCAGCGCGCAACTAGGGGGGGCCAGGCCCCCCTAGCCTGATTAAGGGGGGGGGGCATGCCCCTCCCTTAAGAAGTCTTGCCCCCCAGGGAGGGGTTTAAATGGTGGAGAGGGGTTTTTAAAGCAATTTTTTTAGAGAATGGAGGTTGCTGATTTTTAAGTCTCTGTTAGTTTTTTAGGGGTTTAACACAAAATTAAATATGTGACTTTTGAAAATAAAAAAAAACAAGAACAATTAGATCGATATCAAATATCAAAGTTTTTCAATAATTTTTCCCATATTTACAATCTAATGTCGTGGACCTAAGATATTTCAAACTATGTATTCTGTTGGATTAAATATTCTAAGCTTGAAATATCAAAGGTTTTCACCATCAGGGTGCAAAGATATAGGGATAAAAAATTAAATAGTTCTGATTATTGTTTGGTCCCTGATTTTCCTGAAGATTAGTCTGTACTTTATTACATTCATCTTAAGTTTATGAAACCTATCGGAGCGGAATCAATCCAAGCTGCAAAGTTAGCTGCACCTGCTCTGTAGCTTCTTTGTCAATGTTTTTTTTCATCTTTTGAAGCAACAGATTCTAAAACGGAAATAACATTATTCATTAGTTGTGTTTACCCAACCAAATAATGTTTCTTTAAAAGCTTATATCCATGATAACTTGAAATATGACTTTTTCAATGCATTTGTACTTACTAAAAAACTGACTTTTTCCTACACACTCAAATTTTCTAATCCATAAACCTTTGACATTGCAAACTTAGACTATTTGATCTAACAGAAATCATAGTACGTTTTAAATAACAAAGGTCTGCGACATCGGGTTGCAAAGATATAGGGATTAAAAAATTTAAGTTTGTGGCAGAAACTTATTTCCTTTAATTTTATTAAAGAACTGTTTTCATCTAAAAATCTAGAATAATGTCTATTTTAATAACTTGAAGAAATATTTTAGTTTATTAAAGAACTGCTTTCATCTAAAAATCTAGAATAATGTCTATTTTAATAACTAGAAGAAATATTTTAGAGAACTGCTTTCATCTAAAAATCTAAGATAATGTCTATTTTAATAACTTGAAGAAATATTTTCTTCCGATATTTTCGTCTAGACGCTAAATTTTTTAAAATAAGATTCTTTGCACGATATAGTTAAATTAAATAATACTAGGTTTAAAACAAATATAATAACTATACTTATAATACTTAATAACTATTTATAACACTCTTATTTTGGTTCGCATTGTTATAAAGTTTTTGGACAGAAAAATTACTTTATCGAGAAGGTTCAAGCCTTTTTAAAATATAATCTATGAAGGCGAGATCCTTCGAGATATTGAGAAAATTAAAGTCCAAAAACTTTATGGCACGTCGTACCATAATAATAGTATTATAGGTAATTTTATGAAACGTTTTTGTACTTGTCTTATTTCAATGGCCATTTCAAGATCAAATAAGCTTTCAAACAAATCAGAAGTCAACATATAAAGTTGGTTTCAATTTTATTTTCATTTCAACTGAAAAAATATTTTGGAAATATCCTAATTTTTTTTGAGAAAATCCGGGAACAAATCAAAACTTTAAAGCACACGTGCTAATTTAACTTTATAGCACGATTATTACTTTACCGCAAGGTGCTATAATGTACAGCTAATTTAACATTATAGCACTATGATTACTTTATAGCACGCTTATTATGAAATTCACGATGAAGTGAGTAAGAATGATAAAGCACACAATAGTTTCATAAAATTAATATTTACAATTTACAGGCTTACAAACATCACAATTTTCAGAAATTAGACAAAAAAGATTTTGCCCGGTCGTCTTTACAGTTTCATATTTTGTGGATAACCCTGTAGGTTCACGCTGAATCGTATAATTCTTAAAATTCAAATAATCTTCATATTTTTGGATTTAAAATTAATTTAACCCTTTTATTCTTATTTATTTTACACTAAAGAATTAGAAAAGCTAATATATTTGCTTCAAATGAGGATTTAAATTTTTAGATCTTTTCCATGGCATTTCGTTACAGTAAGTTATATTTTGAAAATATGCAAGATTTCGTTTTAAATGTTTACTCTATTAGTTTAATTTAAATCCTAACTTTTTATTGGGACGTGTGAGTCAGTGTTCTTATCTCTCCTGGTAGTCTGTTTAACAGCTGGAGTAATCTCTCTGGGTGTCAGTTTAACTGTGTCAGGAGTAAACTCTCAGGGTAGTGAGTTTAACACAGTCTCTAGGTAGTAAGTTTTACACTGTCCGGAGAAAAATTGACGGGGTAGTCAGTTTTAACGCTGCTCTGAGTAAATTTTCCGGGTAGTCAGTTTAACACAGCTCATAGTAAGTTCTCCGGAACGTTAGTTCAACAGTGTCGGGAGTATGTTCTCCGGGTAGTCAGTTTTAAACTGTCTGAAGTAAATTCTTACTCAGGGTAGTTAGTTTAACACAGTCCGGAGTAAATTCTCCGGGTAGTCAGTTTTAAACTGTCCGAAGTAAATTATTACTCAGGGTAGTTAGTTTAACACTATCCGGAGTAAATTCTCCGTGTAGTCAGTTTAACACGGTCCGGAGTAAATTCTCCGGGTAGTCAGTTTAACACTGTCCGGAGTAAATTTTCCCGGTAGTCAGTTTAACACTGTCCGGAGTAAATTCACCGGGTAGTCAGTTAAACACTGTCCGGAGTAAATTTTCCGGGTAGTCAGTTTTACACTGTTCTGAGTAAATTTTCCGTGTAGTCAGTTTAACAGTGTCAAGAGTAAATTCTCCTAGTAGTCAGTTTTACACTGTCCAGAGTAAATTCTTACTCAGGGTGGTCAATTTAACAATCAGTGCTTCCGCAGTGTGTTTTCGATATTTTAAACCTAGAGTAAAGTTGAAATATATGTATACAACATTAGGCTGCACAGATTTAGACCATTTGAGTATGAGGCAAGTGATAAGTACGTTTAGAGAAAAGAAAAAGCCCGCAGGACCAGGGGTTAGTGAAATCACTAGAAGAGTTGGTTAAACGATAAAGAGTTTGAGAACCACAACCAGAGTAATTAAAACAGTAGTTAGCACGGGTTCCAAATAATCTAGAAAAAAGAATTATGGAACATAAAACAATTCCTGAGTTTATAAGCATAAAATTCTTTCATAGTACTTTTAAATATAAAACTATAGACGATATAAAACTTTGTAAAGGAATTGAGTCTTTGCCACAAACTCTGACATTACTTGTACGACTTTGTGACCTCGTAGCTCCTACAGATTTGATCTAACACAAAAGAATTAGAAATGCAAATTCATTTGGTTAGTTATTAGTTTGTGTTCCTCTTTATAGTCCTTTAATAAGATGAGTTTTGATTGAAAATATATAAGATATCAATCTTGCGTGCAATATACTATATGTGTTGTTTGTTACATATGTATATCTTCACCCCCCCCCCCCATTCCCCCATCCCTCGGAAAGATCTAAGAAACCCTATAGAGAACTGAACCTTAATCCAGGAGGAATGTATCCTAGTGAACACCTGAACCCGGAGTAAACAATCCGTCCTCTCTATTCTCCACAAATACCTGATTTTTATCGGTTTCCCAACCCAACCCAAGGAAACTTTATAAATTCTGAGGAAAAATTTCCGTTTGGTTTTCTTGACTGAGTTTTCAGATTTCTAAAGTTGCAGTTCCTAAGTCTAGTTTCCTTAATAACAGAAAACGTGGGGTTTTCAAACTTGAAAATGTAAGTAGATAATTGCTTATAGAACACCAGGTTTGCCTTACTGCTTTTTGCATGAAAATACACACATTTTTTAACGTTCACAAAACTATTTAATGTACTAAAAAGGAAATTTGAAATTTATATTGTCTAAACCGGTTGAACCAACAATTATAAATTCTTAGTATGAATTTTTTATCAAACTTTACGTGGATTTTTGTAATTTCAAAATGATAGTAAAACCTAAAAACCTAGGATACTTAATTTAGTTTTTTATATTCCATGGTTTGATGTCGTTTTTAGGTAGACCTTCATAAGTAAGTTTAAATACCTGCATTTTTCCGTGGTACGTTAACCCAGTATTTTCCAACGGTTTTTATGCATTTAACCAGACCAGTACAAAGCGAGCTTATCTTTTAAATTTTAAACACACGTTATAACAAACAAAACGTGCTTTTTCTTTAAAAACTTTTATTTAAGATTTTTAAAAATGTTGAATGTGAATTTGAAATCATATTGTAAGGTTTGATTCTTATGGTTTGGTTTAACGCTCCGACTCTCCTAATAAGTATTGGGACGGAGCAGTGTCAGACTCAGACGTCAGTTGTATATTGACTGTGGTAGTGAATGGTAGTGTTGCTTGGTACCTCCGGAAACCGTTGCAGGTGTGCTCCCATCCCCCCTGCTCAGGGTTTAGTGATTACAGTGTTCTCCTATTTCAGTGAGTGTTGGGAGATGAATCTTGAACCATGTCGGGATGGAGAATAAGGAGATGAGGATGTACTCCATGTACCTGATATTACTGATCCTCTCACTCGGTTTAACCGACGGGACGGATTTAAATGATGCGATTATATCGGAGCGAAGAATTCTTACTCAGGAATCTTATATTTGGAAAATCAAATCAGAGAATAGTTATTTAATTCTACAATATAGCATATTTTAAAATATAGAAAAATTTAAGTNACACTTGACCAGTTATATAAACTTTCTATTATCCACAAATCAAATGACAATAAAACCGATTATTGAATGTTTCAATTCTGATTCCATGATTAACAAAGATTCTTTGTGTCGACTGTGGACCATTTTCGTTGAACCCTATAAAACCTAGGTCTCTACTAAACCTGCTCCCCCCCCACCCCCACCCCCTTCACTAGTCTGTAGAAGTCCTAAAACTTACAAGAAATTTAAATGTATAATATTCCTGCTTTATTCCTCAAAGAAAGGTTGTGTTCAGGGTGACAGGGTTTAGAAAAGGAAGGATGGGGGGGGGGCGGGTTATGTTTTCATTCATTCATGGTATCACGTTTTATAGGATCTTCAAATTCCATCTTTGCCTAAAATTGGTAGACTACTATTTACCTAAAGGGGGTGGTCGTAAAAATGGAAAGGTGTATAATAAAATTTGCTTTTGATCAGTAAAGATTTCTCGTTTAATAATGAATGTAAACATTTTAACTAAAAATATTCGAAAAAATACCCTCTCTCATTTTTCGCGAACTGACCCTTTAATCATCTGAAAAGCCATGATATTCAATAATAAAATTGTCAGAATTGAATAGCAACGAATTACCAAATTTCAAGATTTGGGTTTGAGAGGAAACCTAACATTGTAATGATTTGAATTGAAAAGGATATGGGGAGGAGAATAATAAGATTAAAAAACAAAAATACAATGGGTTTTAAACTATAAACGGAAATTTTTCGGGATTGTGTAAGTTTTGAAATAGGTTATTGGAATTAAACCAATTAATTAGAAAATAATTATAGTTTTGCGAAAA